>NC_081415.1:511023213-511329873 GCF_030272615.1 Cryptomeria japonica | reverse complement strand
AATGAATTTTTCCTACCAAAACACACATTCATGCTACAAAACCTACTCCATTACACTACTATTCCTCAATATTTGTGTTTTGTGATAATATTTCTCTTAGAAGCATGCACAAAGGCTATGAGGAAATGAAAATTTGAAATATCATGAATGCAAAAAGTTAGAAAAACAAAGTACAAGATAGTTCTAATGTTAGAGTACAAAATTAAATTCAATTGCTAGATTGCTAGATTTCTAGATAGCTTGAAATGGGAGAGGGGATGAGCCTAAATATAAGTTCTCTGCGTGGATCCAAGCTTTAGGATAAATGTGGGATAAATATTGGTTTGGAGGTGTAAGCATGTATCCCATATTCTTTAGATGGGTGTAATAGGTGGGAGTGAAACAAGATAAATAGAAGATGGATTTCTTATCCAAGAGATTTGGAAAATGGTTATAACAATATAATATATTAAAGGACTAAATGAATTAATGGAGAATAATCATGAATATAAGGATTTAAATGGATAATGATGAAATATAATAATATTTTCGATATTATAAAACAATAGATGCCATGGATATTATAATGGAAAATAGGATTATTAAATAACGGATCCACCTTGATGATGATTACAAAACTGAGATTTTGATAAGATGACACTTTTTAATGGAAATTTTTATGTGTCTACAATGACTATAAGAATATATTGTATTTCTAAAAGAATTCCAAAAATTGTTATAATACATCTAGCAATCACTAAAATATATTGTATAGGATCATGTCAAATCTCTAATAGACAATTATTATGATTCAAAATTAATTTAAGGCTAACTAATGTAAAAAGTACAAGAAACATCTTATTTTCACTTTTAATTTTTTTAATATTAAAATTATTATAATATTAAAATTATTATAATCATATTTATTTCATATAAAAAATAATAATTAATTTGAAAAACAATCAAACACATCTTCAAAAATTATGGAAAACTCATGTCTACTATTACTGCAATATTTTTTGGTTTATTTAAGAAAAAGGATAGTTTAAATTGGTCAAGAAGAAAGGCTTCCTATATTATCATCAAAAAGAAACAAATATATATTAGGCACCATTGTAGTTCATATGTTTCCATATTGTCCATTTCCAATACAACCATTCATCCCATATTTTAATACTTCATAGAAGTTCTATAGATATTCTTCATTTGAAGTCTACTCAAATTTTAGTGGTCAATTGATGGTGAGGTCTAGACCAAATAGATTATATAATTATCTTATTAAGGCTCACGTTGGTATGGCTCCTTGATGCCTAATTTGTAATATCCAATGAACTAGATGTAAACCCATAATCTGGCATAATAGTCCATTATCTATTAGATCTCTAATGGTTAAACTCTTTGCTTTTAAAAAAATGATTATAGGAATTATTTTGATTGTGAAAACTATTAGAGTTTTGAGAGTTACCATAATCTTCTATATATTTTCCAAGAGAATAGTCGACTTTCATCCTTTTAAGCTCATTGGTCACTTGTCTTAGATTCAAGTATTTAATTCTTCTAATTTTAATTTTAATCATGAAGTCAAATCCTATTCTATGAATAAGAGGGGTAAAAGTGTATTCAAAATAGAAAGAAAAGTACATCATAAGAAGGAAAAACACCCAACCAAGAAAAGAATACAAAGATTTATCGTGATCCGCAAGTTGATCCAACACATGAGACAAATCTGGTGATAGTTAGCTCCTATCTCCAATAGACCATCCCTCCATAAAGTCAAATACCCATTTGGCAAGATAATTGGCCACCCCATTCGATTCCTTGGGAATGTAAATGAAAGTGATTGACTCAAAGAAGCTACAAAATGAAAGAATCTATCAAATAATAATCTGAAGCTACTAACTAACATCATCCAATGTTTGTTGATTCAACAAAGTTGCCACTATCTCAGAATGAAATTCAACTACAACCCTTTTCCAATGGAGAGAACAACACTATTCCACCACTAGACCAAAATACCAAGATCCTCCATATAATTGTTAATCCTATGAGGATCCGATTAATACTTAGAGGGGGGTGTGAAACAGTATTAAGACCAATTGAAACTTTAAACTCAGAATCAAAATTATGCTAGATCTGAAACCATTTAACAAATATCTCAACTTCTTTAATCAAATCTAGCAATCTCTTTATCAGATTTTCTTAACGCATTAATCAAATGATTTACAACAACTATCAATAATTTCACACCAAAGAAATCATATAAACTTGATCATTTATTAACTCATTAACCTTATCAATCAGATCATATACTTTCTCAAACAACTCCTTATCAGTAGTAGTAACCTCTGATAAACTTCCGATAAAACATCATAATCGTTGTCTCATAAATAATGCATTAAATGAAACATAAACAAGAACATCACATGAAAAACATTCCACACATGAACATCATAAGTTTTTGACGTGGAAACCCAAATAAGGAAAACCCATGGTGGGAGTTGGCACCCACACATATTTGTACTCTTTTGAAGTATGCCCTGTTAGGAGCTTACAATATGCTCGGTTAGGAGCAGACCCTGCTAGGAGTCACCTAGTTAGGGGATTTGCCTAATATCCCAGTTAGAAACTTGATGATCTATTAGGATCAACCTCGTGAGAGGATTTAACACTCTTTTGAGAGTTGTCTTGTTAGGGGACTTAAATGTTTAAGGTCTGTTAGGACCTACCCGATTAAGGGATTTAACCTTCTACAACTGTTAGGGAACAACAGTAAGAAAATGATTTGTTACTTGCACTTCTCTTCTTGCTTGATCAGATCTAGTTATACACAATACTTTGTAACTTTGAGGTAGATCTCACACTTCACTTTGATAGCTTAACACATTCTCTAAGACCACCGACATCATAAATATCAACTCTGTCTTCCTAAATAGTCATCTCATCTAGGTCAGCCACAAAACCCTAATTACAACATAAATTTATAATTCAAATCATAAGAGATCATCACAGATTGATATACAAATCATTACAATAAATTACAATGCAATATCAACTGTTGGTTGATCATAACTCATCACGAAAATCCGATCTGTACCAAATTCAAACCCTCAAAACACTCTAGTAAGCGTTTTGCTAATTCCCAAGAAATTCTTCCTTGAATCTCGCCAAAGAAACAATTAAATCTTTCACGTGGGTTGTCTCCTTTTACCAACTTCATGTAGACTCATGATCGATCACCGTCATAACAAAAATCATTACCAATTTGATGATTTCCTCACCAGTCTTAAACCCTACTAAAACCTTAAAAAAATTCATCATAAATTTGAAACATGCCTTTCGGTAATCTTCACAAGTTCCAGTTTGGGTCAGATACACCTTTTCATGATACAAGTTCACCATCCAAACTTCAAATCACCAATCATCGCTAATTGACCGATCCAATCAAAATATCTCTACTTTACTAGTCAAAGTCCTATTTCATAGACTTTAGTTCCTTGCTGGTAAACGCTATCTTTCGGTAAACCAAATCACTTAGATGCTAAAACAAAACATAAATAACATCAGGAACATCATTTGACATTAGTTACTATCAATGACAACACAAATAACCGATCATGCCATCTATTCATAGAATCTCAATCTCTTCATCACAAATAGACTT
This sequence comes from Cryptomeria japonica, assembly GCF_030272615.1. Taxonomy (NCBI): domain Eukaryota; kingdom Viridiplantae; phylum Streptophyta; class Pinopsida; order Cupressales; family Cupressaceae; genus Cryptomeria; species Cryptomeria japonica. The sequence continues at coordinate 511,326,233 of NC_081415.1, read as the reverse complement.
CTATCCTTTACCCATGTAGTCATTAGTCTTCAACTACATTAACTCATCTGCATCAGTTATGCCAAATGCCAACAATCTCCCCCTTTGTCATTGATGACAACACCAATTAGATATACAATCAAAGTAAACTCATCATCTGCAACTTGCTTGCTAGTTTCACATCATCTGTCGCTCCCTCCTTTTGTCATCTCTCCCTTAACCAATGCTTCACTCAATCTGATCTTCAACTTCCATATATAATTTCTACTCTTCTCCCCCTTTGACAACAATTCTAAATATTTAAATACATCACTTTTCTTCAATTCTACTACTACCTCTTCCATCATCTTTTCTACATAAATTAGAAAAATTATAATAGAGTATTAAATCAGAACTTTAAATGAGACTTTCTCCCTCAAAGGAGTAGCCCACACATTCATCAATCCTTAGTGAAAAATAAACATGAAGTCCACATGATTGATGGATCTCCATCATTCTAGTTCTTCTAATGTAGGGGTCTAACCCCTAGTTTACTTCTAAGATACTCAAAAGTAGCCTTTGGTAAGGACCTAGTAGAGATATCAGCTAACTGGTCTTTACTCTTCACATATTCCATCTTCACCTCCTTTTCTTGAACTCTTTCCCTTAGGAAGTGATACTTCAATTCAATGTGCGTGGTTTTGGAATGAAGTATACGATTCTTAGAAATATTTATTGCAGTTGTATTATCATAATAGATAGTCACTAATTTAGACATATCTCTCTTGAATCCTTCTATCAAATGTCTCATACATATTGCCTATGTGCAATTCATGGATGTAGCTACATACTTTGCTTCAGCTGTAGATTGAGAAACACAAGTTTGTTTCTTTCTTGTCCATGCCATTAATCTTCCTCCAAGTAGAAAAGCTCCACCAGTTGTGCCTTTGAGATACGAAAAAATTCTCTTCAAAGCCACCATGTGACTCCACTTAGGATCTTTCTGAAATGTAGCCACTAATCCAACAACATGAGTAATGTTTGGTCTACTAGGGACAACATAGTGTAGCTTTCCAATCATAGATTTGTACTCTTTTTCACTAACAGTAGGGGAATCATCTTCCTTTGACAACTTGGAGCCTGTCACCATTTGTGTTCCTACTGGTTTGTAGTCTTCCATGCCGAAAGTCTTCAACACCTCTTTGATATACTTGGTATGACAAACAAAGATACAACCATCTGGTTGTTGAGCCTGTAAGACCATAAAGAACTTTGTTTCAATGGTTAGAAACATTTCAAATTCCTTTTTCATTATATCAGCAAAGTCCATACATATATCATTATTTTTGCCAAAAGTCGTGTCATCAACAAATACTTCTGCTCTCAACATCTTGTCTCCATTAGTCTTCAAATAAATGTTGTTGTCCTCACTGCTATATTGGAATCCAATTTTGATTGAATGTGCATGTAATCTCTCATACCATGTTCTCAGTTCCTTCTTTAGACCATATAGTGCTTCGTGCAATTTACACACCATGTCCTTATCATATGTCAAGGAAAGTCCATCCAACTATTCAATGTATACTTCTTCTAGAATCCCATTTAGAAAGGCTGACTTGGCACCCATTTGGTAAACTTTGAATCCCTTATATGCAGCAAATGCTAGCAGCATCCTTACTCCTTCTAATCTAGCAATAGGTGTAAATGTTTGACCATAATCCTCACCTTCCTCTTGAGCATACCCTTTGCAAACTAAGCCATGTTTCTTACAATCTTTCCTTCTTCATCCAATTTATTCCTATAGACCCATTTTGTTCCAATTACATTCTTATCCTCCATCCTAGGGACAAGTGACCATGTTTGATTCTTTCAATTTGATCTAATTCTTCATTTATTTCATTCACCCAACCATCATCCTTTAGTGCTTCCTTAACTATCCTGGGATCAATTGTAGATATCAAACATGAGTTTTCTTAGATCTTTCTCCTCATTTGCACACCTACATTCTTATCATGAATTATTTTCTCTTTTGAATGATTCAATATGACATATCTTGGTATTGCTTATGATGGTTCTACATCTTCTTCATCAGGTTCTTCATCTTCTTCCTCATTGTCATCGCTTATTGGTTGAACATCCAATTCTGCATTTGTTGGTTCTTCATTAATTTTTACCTCTAGTTTAATGATTGAAAACTTTTTCTCATTGTCATCCCTTTTAGGTTTTGATCTGCTTGTACCTTCAAACTTATTGGATAGATCATCAACTTTTACATTAGTACTTTCAACAATTTTCTTAGTTCTTTTATTGTAACATGTATATGCTTTACTCTTAGAAGAGTAACCAAGAAAAATTCCCTCATGAAATTTTGCATCAAATTTCTCAGTGTCGTTATCTATCTTAATAAAACATTGACTTCCAAAAATTTTAAAATAACTTACACAAGGATTTTTTCCATACCATAGCTCATAGGGTGTCTTATTGTTACCTCTCTTTACCAGTACCCAGTTTAGAGTGTATATAGAAGTACTGACCACTTCTCTCAAAAACATTTTGGATATATTACATTGCAATAACATGGTTTTTACTACTTCAACTATTGTTCTTTTCATCCTTTCTACTATGCCATTTTGTTATGGTGTCCTTAGAGTAGACATTTGTCTCTTTATACCCTATTCATCATAATACTTAACAAATTCATCAGATATGAATTCATCTCCTCCATCTAATCTTAAATACTTCAAGTTCTTACTGGTTTCCTTCTCAAACAAAGCTTTAAATTATTTAAATTTATTATATGCTTCTTATTTCTCTCTCAAAAATGTCACCCACATCAATTTAGAATAGTCATCGATGAAGATCAAGAAATACCTATCACCATAATGACTCTTTGTTCTCATAGGGCCACATAGATCAGTATGTACCAAATCTAAAACATTCTCAGAAATACAATTCTTTCTCTTGAAATAAATAGAGGTCATCTTACCTATTTGACAATGTTTGGATATCACACTATCCAGTTTGACAAGTTGGGGTAATCCTCTTAGAACACTTGACTTGTGAATTGTAACCAAATTATCATAATTAACATGACAACATATTTAATGCCACAACCAACTGTCTTCCCTTCTTGCAACCAGACAATTGTTAATATTACTATTCAAAAGGAAAAGTTACCTCTAGTTTGCTTCCCAGTAGCAATCAATTAACCATTACCTCCAAGAATTCTATAGACTCCACTCTTAAACTCAAGCAAATAACCTTTATCATTTATCTGACCAACATTTAATAGAATATTCTGAAGACCATCAACCCAAAATACATCATCAGCATTACTCTTCCCATTTAGAGAGATTGATCATTTACCTTTCACCATGTAGGGAGAGTTGTTTCCAAATCTAACAACACCTCCATCAAATTCATTAAGGGTTATGAATTTTCTTTTATCTCCAGTCATGTGGTGTGAGAAGCCATTATCCATAATCCATTCATCACTATTCTCCATATGAGATACTAGAGCCTTTTCATTAGGTAGTTCCTCCTTCACGACTACAAACACAATTTCTTCATTTTCATCTTCTTCTTTCGACTCCTCATCGGTCACACCTTCATCTACTACAACATAACAACGTTTCTTGTCCTTTCCTTTGAATCTTCTAAAATTCTCTTTCTTATAGGTGTTAGGGCAGTTAGCAGCAATATGACCAATTTTGGTACAAGAGAAACACTTCAAAGGTAGCTTTCCTTTATACTTATTTGTGCCTCTTGTAAATCTCTTTGCTAATAGTGCCTCAAGTTCCATCACATGATCTTCATTGTCTTTATTTCCCTGGTTACTTCCATCACTTGTTGTGCACTCATTATTTTGACATATATCTTTTCCTTTTGTAGCAGATGAACCGGTAACAGAAGATTTAAAGGTAGATTCAGTAGATTTTGTCACACTGTTGTCAAAATTATTTAACTCAAAAGTTGTAAGCTTACCAATTAATGAATAAACAGTTACCTTATCCTTTGAAATAGATCTAAGTTCTTGGATTTTTGATACTCTTATAGCATACTGAAGTTGAAGAGTTCTTAGAATTTTACTTACTATTGAATCATCTTCTATTTTACCTCCAGCACTCTTTATGCCACCAATAATTTCTTTGATTCTTTGACCATACTTTACAATATTCTCTCCTTCAAGAATTCTCATGTCATCGAAATTTCCTCTCAAGCTTTCTTCTTTGGCTCTTTTAACATGCTCATCTCCTCCATATATTGTCTCTAACTTTTCCCAAACCTCATCTGCAGTTACCAATCCTTGAACATAAATATATTTTGAATTAGATAAAGTACTTATAATAGCTTCTAGGGCTTGCATGTTATCTTGTTGTTCTCTGAGTTCATCTGGTGTCAAGGGAGTAGTAGTAGGAGCAACATATGTTGTTTCAACTTGCTTCCAATATTGTGCACGAAGACCTTTGATGTAGATCTTCATTATGTCTTTCCAGATCTTGTAGTTATCCTTATTGAACTTAGGACCCTCTTTCTTCATCATCTTCACTTCCTCGGAATATTTTCCTCAAGTGGTTAGGCTTTCTGTGTTGGACACAATGGATCACTGAGAGGGGGTGAATCAGTGATTTAAACAATGTTTACTTAATTAGAGATATACCAGTTCAATATGAAATATACAAAATGTAGACCGGTTATCAATGCAATGCAAATAGGGTGTGTAGGAGAAATATCTAAAAGATTAATACAATAAACACATGAAGATGCAACACATTACACCAAGTGTATGAGGAAAACCTAATGTGGTAAAAACCTCAGTGAGAATAGTTGTTGGAGATCTTTTGCTCCAATCTAGCCTCACACTGAAAAGATCTGATTACAAATTTCAGGGCACCAACCCAAGGAGCGCCAATCCTTGATTTATGAACACCAACTCAAATGAGCACCAATCCCTACACAATTTATAGGCTACAACCTAAAGGAGATACAACCCAAGCACTAAGCACCTACTCAATGAAAATAATATGAAAACTTAGATATACAAATGAGATCCTTGCTATAAATGAAGTTTGGCAGTGCTTGAAGGCTTTGCACTACCGACTTCTATCTTACCAGTTTGTATCAACTCAACACACACTGCAACTTAGCCTTTCTGCTGGTTCTAACTTTGCTTAATCTTTTGTCCCTCTGTTCTATTGAATTCAAATCACACTTGGTCACTCTCTATCAGGTACTACCTCTTTTAGCTTGTCACCTTTGCATTATATGCTTACTCTACCAGTTTGTTCCTTACCAATGTTGGAATATAATGAATCATTGTAAGTATCCACATTGCAACTTAATTTTTTTCATATCAATTATTGTCCTTCTTGGAAATAGAACTACATGCCATAAATTGTGTAGAATACCAGGTCATAAAAGGCCAAAATGTAGTAAAGTGAAATGAAAAATAGTATAGAAAGTGGGTCGAACAGCTAGCTATAAAAGACCAGTTTATTTTTCCTATCAATTACTCTCCTTCCCAACTTTAGAATATAATGAACTACCATTGGAGTTCACATTGCAGTTTAGAGTGCTTAATTTTTTTCCTACCCATTATTGTCCTTCTGAAAAATAGCACTACATGACATAAATTGTGTAGAATAATAGGCCATAAAAGGCCAAAATGTAGGAAAGTGAAACTAAAAATAATGTATAAAGTGGGTAAATACTTGTCTCAAGATGTGATTCACAACATATCACTGAAGACATGATTCCACTTTACGGATACAAAATGGTTTAATCTTGTTTGTTCATACACAATCCGCACTAAGGTCGTTCTAGTTCAATTATACCTTAACACTTGTGCTATCTTGCAAAATCAAAAATCATGTAAATTTTTCTCAGGTCATTATGGTTCAATTATACCATTATGCTTGTATAAATTTTTAACATATCCCAAAACAAATCAATGCTCAATGATGATACCTATCAAGAAAGAAAACAACATGTGGCTATATAGGGATGACAAATGTAGAATAAGGATGATCAAATCAATTAGTTGCATATCATTTTACAATTAGTTGCATATCATTTTACAAGTAGTTGCATATCATTTTACAATTAGTTGCATATCATTTTACAATTAGTAGCATCTCTTTTTCAAAATACATCTTATAGCATCTCATATCATACATCTCATTTTCAAAATACATCTCATAGCATATCATATCATACATCTCATTTTCAAGATACATCTCATAGAATATCATATCATACATCTCATTTTCAAAATACATCTCACAACATATCATATCATACATCTCATTTTCAAAATACATCTCATATCATATCATATCATACATCTCATTTTCAAGATGCATCTCACAACATCATGCATTATCACATCATATTCATCAAATATTAGATAACATTCATCTATCTAAGCATTGCATCATCATAGAATACACAAAAGCATATATAAAGCATTATCCATAACACATCACATGAGGATCAAAGAAAAGGGTGTCATATATATATCTCAAAATGATCAATGTACAAACAAATATCATGTCTATACAAATACAACAAAATGATCAAAATACAATAGAGACAACGTCTCTCAGGTATGACTATCTCCTAAAGGAGACAGTCTTGCTGTAGATGTCCCAACACCTGGATCTCTAGGTGGATCTTATCTAGAAGGCCCTGTCACACCTTTTCTCTCCATCCTCGACCCCATCTCTCAGGATCGACTGTATCTTGACTATGTAAAACTCTACACTCAGCGCTCCTGGGGCACTGCATCCTCATTATGTCTCCTATAATACTCTACCTCCTTGGCTCTCAAATCCAACTCTCTCAAAGTGTCTCTCATCGAACCACCTGTTGTCGCTCTCTACATACTCACTGCGAGCTCCTCTTCTTGACTGCACCACTCTATCTCAATATCATGCTCTGTGGTCAGCTGAATGATCTAACGCTGATGCACCAACAACTATGTTTGCAAATGTTTCACTAACAACTGCAGCAACCTAATCTACGCATCCTCCACATGTGTCAGAATCTACATCTATAGGGGTACCTATGAAGGGGTACCCCCTATCCGTCTACCTATCCTCGATGCTAGTGGAGGTAAGACATCAGACCTCCTCCTCTGAGTCGTTCATCTGAAATCATCATGCCCTCCCACCGCTGCTATCACCTACCCAACCCACTCCTCACCTCCAACTGTGATAGCCAAACCTCCTCTCCCTCTATCCACTGCCACCCACCGCACTACCCTCTCACCTCGTACCCCTCTAGCACCACCATCTCCACCTCTCTCTCCTCTCCTCCCCCGATTAAGTCTCCCTCAATCCAATATCCCCCTCTCCCATTGTCAACCTCAGTCACCTCCTCCATCACCACCTCCTCCATCATCACCCCTACCAGCACCACCTCCCTCATCTATCTCCTCACCAGCCTCTCCTTGTTGATCATCCTCATAATCATCAAAGGCGTGAATCATCTTTGTTGGATCTGATATTTGGGCCACTACATGCACTGCAAAGAGTGCTGCAAACTCGTCAGTCATTCCTATATCCACTATCTCAGGGGCATAATCCCAAATATGGTCAGCTAAATGAAAGAACACCTCCACTGTCATCGTGCTATCAATCGTAGGTCCCCAATCCAGAATATCCTGTCTCTGTCGACTATAAAAAAATGCTCCCTATGGAATCCCCTACTGTCGACCATACTGCTGCAGCACCTGACTATGTAGAAACCTCTCAATAACAAAAGGCGTCCACCCTATCAAATATCTGGTCATATAAACGTAGGGCATCTCCATCCCATCCTCTTCCCATACCATGCAACTTGTATATGGTCGCCAGATGACTGTATCAATATCATCCAAAACTCTCCTCCAGTGCTCTAGTTTGCCTAGCTTACACTGGACAACTATCCCTCGGTACCCATATGCATATGCACACCCAAAAGGCCTATCTCTATCCACTAGTGGCCTAGCTATGGGAATATACTCCCACGCCCATACCTATAGCAGTGTCACTCTAGCAGATAAACTGCCATAGCCTAAGTATACCACCTGATGTATATCCTTGTATAAGTGGGCCAGCATAGCCGACCCCCATGCAAATCGGTGACCCTACATCACAATATCGTCTAGAACAAATCCACACCCCACTGCTAGTCCCTTCAACCTACAGTCAAGACATAAGAACCCACCTATGAAACCTACCAAAACTGATGGTAGAGGAGCATAATCCAAATCCAAGAACTCCTGCCAGGGGATCTCATACCCACAAACAGTATCATCCTGCAAGATTTGATGAAGTGCCTCAGTCCCACCCTCCTCAGTCTGCTCATAGGGTAGCAATGCACCTACCACAGGAATCCATAGAATCCGATAACAATCCCCAAGCATCACTTTAATCTCACCTGTCACCAAATAAAAGGTGTTCATACCACTGTGCCACCTCTCAGCCAATGTCGTCAATAAACCCCGATTTACGATTAACCGAGGCATCTCTAACAATGAGGACAACCCACACCTCTCAATAATATCTCTGTCCACCTGTGTCAATCATGGTATCAATGACCACAGTCTTGAAATCACTCTCGCAACTAAACCACTCTAATGCGCTTCTGTCATGCAGCAAAACAAGTCCAATATCAGTTTCCTCATCAAAACATAGATATTAAAATCAAATTCATATCAAAACTTGAAACTTTGAACATCTAATCAAGTTCCACATCATATCAATCCATTTTCATATCAACTCATATTAGATTGTAACACAACTCAAGTTTCACATTCATATCAGCTTTTTACATAAATCAAGTTTCACATTCATTGTAGCTTGTAACACAACCCAAGTTTCACATCCATATCAATTTGTAACACAACTCAAGATCCACAATCATTGCAGCTTGTAAAACAACTCAAGTTCAACATATATATCAACTTGAAACAATTCATATCAAATCAAGTTCATATCCACCATCCCTATCAAAAACCACATCATATCAAATCAGCATCGAATCAATATTAACTTGAAACATTGTAAATCAAATCAAGTTATATCAAAACTCCTATTGGACAAAACTTGTCAAAACAAAGATAGCAGGCACATAGATTGACAATTTGCACCTATCTCGGCAGAACTAGCATCACCACTACAAATTTTCTTCATCCAAAAACCACCCTTTACCAAAAAAATTTCCCCATGCACTAAACAATCTTGTCTACGTGCTAAAATGTTTACTATGCGCTACCTTGTCCTCTCAAAGTGCTACCCAATCCATGCTATACGCTAGTCGACACCTATGTGCTATCCTATTGTATTTTTGTGCCACCTAACCTACCCCAAGCACGAAAACTACCCTATGCACTATCCTACTTGGCTCTTGCGCTATAAACTTTCCCTGGTGTACTAGGGTATAACTACGTGCTACCCATTTTCCCCCTGCGCTACCTTGTGACCTTAGTGTGTAAACCTAATCCTAAGTCCTATCCTAATCTACTGATGTGCTACCCTAAACTTTTTGAATGCTACCCTATTTCATTGAAACCTACGCACTACGAAACCTATCATATGTGCTACACTTTGACCCCGACACTCTAAAACGTAAAATCCGCGTGACAAATTAAAAACATGATAAAAAATGACAAAATGAAAAATCCAAAAAGGGTCAAAAAGGTTGACTTACTAGTGTTCCATATGCGACGAGCCTCTGATACCTCCACATGTGCTCAAATCAATGAGAGGTTGATTAAATCCTTCAACCTTGACCATCCATTGCCCTATTATCACTATAAATAGAGCTCTCATTCCTCCATTTTAAGGATCCATGCAAGCTTTTAGTATATCATTTATGCTCAATTTTATTAACACATCTAGCTTCTCTTTGTAATAGGAATTAATCTAATAAGCACTTTAGACTATTTCCTTTGTCACTAGCTTAAATTATTAACTAGTATATCATGTTAGGATAATATTGTTACTAATCTTGTCATCTTATAATCTAGTTTATTGCATTTGTAGGATCATGAATGGATAGGATGCATTTCATAATTTAAATCAATCATAAGCATCGCTCATTCTTGCATTCGTCATCCCTAAGCCACTTTGCTCAGTGATCTGAGAGCAAAGAAATTGGCTTGAGGGACCTTGTGAGATAGAGAACCATGGAACCAGCCTTGGGAAGTTGAGTCATTCTTCATGACTCCATAACTTGCACCAAGAATTCTTGTGGGTGTGTGAACAAGCCTCTTTGGGACTGCATTTTTTGCATTTTAAGTTTCAATGACCCGCTCTTCCCACACACAACTGCCACTGCCATGCATACAACAAACTTTAATTTCTTTAGGTGACAAGCATTGTCTAACATGGGAACTCTTGCATATGCACCACTATCATTCTACAAGACATCATCTGTGTTACTCTCCCTCTTTCTCTTCCTACCTATTGTTTCCTTTTGAAAAACATATTGCAGGTACTCTGACTCATCATGTTGCTTTGTTGACACTATTTTCCACATTTCTTCTACTCATTAAAAACACATTCAAGAAGAATATTGCTGCAAGTTTCCTTGTTTGTCACAGTAATACACACATGTTTCAATTTCAAACCCTATTCCTCCTATTCAATATACACACACAAATCCATCAGTCAATTTTTTTAGGAGAGCATACATGATCAAAATCAAATAGGAAGTTGTAGACAATAATAAATTCACTTACTTCTATAGAAGTGTAGACACAGTTGCACTGGGGTATGGAGGGAGGGAGGGAGAGAAGAAGAGAAAGAGGGATGGGGTATGGATGAAGGGAGAAGGGGAGAGAGCGAGAGAGAGAGGGAGGGATGGGGTATGGAGTAAGGGAGAAGGGGAGAGAGCAAGGGAGAGAGAGAGGGATGGGGTATGGAGGAAGGGAGAGAGAGAGAGAGAGAGAGAGAGAGAGAGAGAGAGAGAGAGAGAGAGAGAGAGAGAGAGAGAGAGAGAGAGAGAGAGAGAGAGAGAGAGAGGCACCTTATATGTGTTTGAGAGGGGGAGACAATACACTTACATGTGTATATATATGTTTAATATATTATATATATTACATATACTATATATTATATATATATACACATATTATATATATGATATCATATTATACACATATTATATATTACATATATTATATGTATATACATATATTATATATAAAATATCATATTATACAATAGCATGTATTTGATATTTATAGGAAAACAAGCCCATATGCGCTGCTTACACCATAAGTACCCTGTATGTGCTTTTTAAACTTGTAGTACCCCGTACGTGCTTTTGACTATTTGGGCTTGGAAATAGGCTTGGATGACAAAGCTATGGTTTGCAAGTTTGATTTCCCTCCATTTCTCTCATTTTTGACGTGTTTTATTTTATTAGTTTGGTTTATCGACTTTTTCATCATCAGGTTTACACTTCATCAAGTGGGTATTTCTAAAATTGCCACCATATTTTCACCCATCTTCTGAGCTTTCTAACCATATAATTTTTTTTCAATTTGAATAACAATAACATTTCATTATTTAATTTCTTTTACCAATGTCTCCATAGTTCTCACAGACATAGGTGCACCATTTTTTGAATAAATTTTCATATACTTATCCAAATTTTAAAAAAATTATATATTATTGTAGTGCACTTGATTCTTTACAATTAAAAAAAAAATTGTATTTTTGATTTGTTTAGTGCAACTTATGCTACGCGCTCGAATAGGTACCTAATTTTCAGGATGTGCTCGATTGGAAAAATCATAAAAAACAAAATAATCAACAAAAAATTACAAAACAATACACATCTTCTGGTGCTCACTCTTAACTATCTTTCTGCAAAAGGATTTGCAAAAATACTAATTCTAACTATGATTTTTTTTGATGCACATGTCAGACACTGTGTTATGTTTTTCAGAAAAAATCAAGGTCAGTTTTTCATGTGCGAAGGATTTGACCCCCTTAATATTATCCAATTTTGAAAAAGTTTAGTATTTTGGAAACTAGATTGAGAGTACTACAATATTCATTGTTTGATTATCTTCATATCTTGAGTGGATGACTTTCAAATTTTGCCTCCAAGTTTAGGTTCACCTGATTTCAGAAAAAAAAAGTGTCCACTTATACCCCCCTTTGTGACCACCATATTTGTGCACTTACCCTTCTTTGTGTAGTATATCACTTCCTTTGACTTTCTTCATATTTTTAACATTCACTTTCCTTGATTTCTATGCTATGAGGGAAATAACTTTGGTTGTACAATGTTTAACAGTAGATTGCAACTTATTGCCTTTGTAACTGCACTACACATAAGTTATCTTCTAATTTCTAATGAATATGTTGTTTTAATTGTTACAATGATCTTTGATAATGATGCTCATTTATATTCATTTATTTGAGGCAAAGACTGTTGATTGTAGATGTATCATTTGTCCCTATTATGAACATGCTAAGGTGTTTTGAATGATTTGTTCTTGGTATATCATTGTGTACTGATAGTATCAACTTTTCACAACCTCCTTATTGATTCTTGATCCCACCTATTCTTCATGAGTCGTTATTAGAATCTTTGATGACCTACCCTGTCATTCTTCTTAGCCTTAGGATTCTTATGTTGTAGCTATTCTTTGCACACTTTTGTGATGGTTTTAGTTACTCATTGGATATCAAATGTAGTCTTATTCATTGTTGTATGTACTCTCATTGAATGACAAATTTTACTATCATTGAGTGACAATACATAGGACCGTGGATATAATTGTATTCCTTGTTTAAGATGATCTTAGAGTCTTCTCATGACTGATAACTTTTATGTTGAGCTCTACCCTTGTGAGAGCCCATTTTAACCCACATACATGATATTTCTAAAATGAAAACCTATATCTGCACATGAAGAAAACAAGTTAGATAAAAACATGGTTCTTGGTGATATCTCATGGCATTTTTTCTACATTCATTTGACTTGATTTTTTGATATAGCAGTGTAGGAACACTAGGAGTAGCATTGTGCATGTAGGAGTGAAAGGAATGACCTAGAGCTCTGACAAAACCATTTATCTCTATGTTTGAGCTCATCTTATGGAGTGGACAGAGAGGTTCTCTAATCAACAAAGTTGATTAGAATACTCTTCTTCAGAAGTCATCAACCTATCCAAGCAACGATGGGTTCTTTCTTTCCCTTTTACATACATTCTTTTGTTTCTTTTGTGTTTGTATTTCTATGATCAGTGTGATCTTTTGTTAGCTACTCCCACGACTTGTGTGGGATCTTGTAAATATTTTATTTTTTATAAATAAAAATATATAACATGCAGATGTTTTATTCATGTATATCTTTCTTGATTCAAGCATTGCACATTGGAAATAAGATACTTGTATGGCATACATATTTATTTATATAAATGAAATTTTTGAAAGAATTTTGTGTACCTTTTATCTGCAATACATAAGACCTGTAATAGGTCACCAAAATTTTAGGTGTGATAAAATTTTGGTAAAAAGACGATCACCAAGAAACATGAATTCCTCTGGAATCACCACAACAAATAAGATAACTAGAATCATCATTATTTCATCACCAGAGCTCAAGAACACTTACGGACAAACAAAATATATATTTGTGAAGTTCCAAATCATGAACCATCTAAACTGAGAACACACATGAAAATCCCAAACACTCCAAAATCCACACAACATAAAGAATCAATTCCAAAGGAAAACAAACCAAAAATCACATCTGTACAATATAGAGCCAACAAAATAAATAACCATCACACCGGATCATAAATTTACCTTTAAGTAGGTATTAAGTGACATTTTGAAATGACTACTTTTTTTCCCTTACATGCATAATAGATCTAATAGTGTAAATTATTACTACCTTGAAGACAAAACAACAGCTATAACTAGTTAAGTCGCCTATAGACACAATTAAAAATAAAAATATTGAAATATGATGTACAATTTAGGATTTGTGGGTGCGTGAAGCTAGGTATAATAGCTACTAGTATCCTTACCCTACCATTTCTCCATCATTTCAATTTAATTCAAACTTACAAGCTACCTTGAACAATAACTTGTGTTGTTTTCGTCAATTTCAAAGGACACAATTGTTACAAATTTTGTCCCACTTTATAATATTCTAGGAAAGTCTCTTAGGTTTGATTTATTGTATAGACGAATTGCGTGACTTATTCAAATAAATGTTTGCATCAAATTATTTTTGAAATATTATAATATGTTTTATAATGTATAAATTTTACATAATATATGTATTAAATTATAGTTATATATTCCATTTCAAATTAATTAGCAAAAGTTAGGAGTTGTGTCACAATTTAAGTCAATTGAATGGATTTTTTAAAATTATTTATTCAATTGAAATTAAATTCAGTAAAAATTGTAAATGAAAACTTCATTATCATAGAAATACATGAATGAAAAATAGAAAGTTACATCTAAAGGTCAATTTAACTAAAATATTAAGGTGCTAACCATAAACAATATGGCATATATTAGAACATGATGACACCTTAAATTTCTTGTTTGCTAAATATTATCATTTAATTATATTAGGTTAACATATAAAACAATATAGAAATTATGTTATTTTACATAAACAAATAAAGTAAGAAAAAATGATTCCCTAAACTTTAATACATATGTCAAATAATAATTACTACCAATGGAACACATAATAAACTTTTGCTTGAGACCAACTAGACACTTTTTTCTACCACTTTTAATATATATATTAAACATATAGTTGGAATGTGATTTGATCTATTTAACACACAAACCAAATCTTATCAATAAAACCAATCAATGAATTACCCCCAAAAGCAATCTCAACATTTGCCAAATGTTGCATATTCCTTGATATTGACCCATTTTAGACATTCATATAACATAACCTAGTTTTTCAAATCCAAATTCTTTCTAATATTAAAAATAGCACTTTAACAAAAGAAATTTTAAAAAAATCAATTTGCATAATATGCAATATAATATTCTAATTAAAGACTAAAGATGAAGGAAATAGGAAACTAAATCATGGATTTATCTTCTTCCAACATCCAACAATGAATTTTTCCTACCAAAACACACATGCATGCTACAAAACCTACTCCATTACACTCCTATTCCTCAAGATTTGTGTTTTGTGACAATATTGGTCTCAGAAGCATGCACAAAGGCTATGAGGAAATGGAAATTTGAAATATTATGAATGCAAAAAGTTAGAAAAACAAAGTACAAGATAGTTCTAATGTTAGAGTACAAAAGTAAACTCAATTGCTAGATTTCTAGATTTCTAGATAGCCTGAAATGAGAGAGGGGATGAGCTTAAATAGAAGTTCTCTAGGTGGATCCAAGTTGTAGGATAAATTTGGGATAAATATTGGTTTGGAGGTGTAAGCATTTATCCCATATTCCTTAGGTGAGTGTAATAGGTGGGAGTGAAACAAGATAAATAGAAGATGCATTTGGTATGCAAGAGATTTGGAAAATGGTTATAATAATATAATATATTAATGGATTAAATGAATTAATGGAGAATAATCAAGAATATAAGGATTTAAATGAATAATGATGAGATATAATAATATTTTAAATATTATAAAATAATGGATGCCATGGATATTATAATGGAAAATAGGATTATTAAAGAACGGATCCACCTTGATGATGATTACAAACTGAGATTTTGATAAGATGACACTTTTTAATGGAAATTTTTATTTGTCTACAATGACTATAAGAATATATTGTATATTTAAAAGCATTCCAAAAATTGTTATAATACATCTAGCAATCATTAAAATGTATTGTGTAGGATCATGTCAAATCTATAATAGACAATTATTATGATTCAAAAGTAGTTTAAGGCTAAATAATGTAAAAAGTACAGGAAACATCTTATTTTCACTTTTAATTTTTTTAATATTAAAATTATCATAATCATACTTATTTTCATATAAAAAATAATAATTAATTTGAAAAACAATCAAATACATCTTCAAAAATTATGGAAAACTCATGTCTACTGTAGTACCCCTGCCCTAATCAATTCCTAATCTTGGTTAAATCTTGGTTAGTTATCTTAATATAATGATTATAGTCAGATGTTTGATTTAACGCATAGCTGTTGATGTGGTTTTCACACTAGCTGTATGCAAGTTGTTTAGTGTTCCTATTTTGTGGTATTAATATCGGGCTAACGCTTTCATTAAATTTTATATATGTATGCATGTATGACTCTTGGTTGCAGGAAATTTTAGGTACAACACCGCATGAGTGCGAGGTTCGTCTTCACCTGGTTTTGCAGGTTTGAGTGTACCTCTTTTATCCTTAGAGTTGGATTAGGTGGTCGTAAGACCCTAGTTGACCTTAGTCATGCTCAAGTGAGCATCGCCAGTCGTCGTCGGTGTTCCCTTTTTGTTTGGGTTGGCGAGTCGTCCATTTGGTTGACTTTCTCGATTTGCATGCTTGGTGTGTTTGGTTAAATTGATTAATTAGTCCTTAGTAATTATTTTGATTAAATATGTAATTGTGCATTAGAGATTAATGGACTAAATTAATCGGGATTTCGTTATGCGATTTTCGTTGATATTGGATTGCTCGTTTTAAATTAGGAGTAAGTTCGATTAAATGACTGATTTGGAATATTAAATGCATTTTGAATATGCTGTTGAAAAAGAAAGTTTTGTATTTTATCACAATAGATTGATTGTATTCTGTTGGCTTTTGAAATTAGAAAGATTAAATTTCAGTTGAATGAGAAATCGATTTTGGATTTGAAAAGCAAGTTAATTTGTTGTGATAATTAGAAAAGGATTAAATGTTGAGAATTATTTGTAAATAAGAATTTTAATTCCAAAAATGGAATTTTGGTCAACTCTTCCATATAACCCAAAATTTGGGGAAATTTTGAGGGAATGGACATTTTTTGGAAAATTTTGGTTGGAAAGAAATTTTGGAGATGAAATTTGGGGATTTTGGATGGAGAAGGAGGGTTTTGGTAGCTGGAGATTGGGACTCCTCAGCAGATCTGGCCAGAAACGCGAGATCAGGTAGGATCTAAATTGTAAAGATTGAATTTTAGTCTTGATTTTGGACATATGGGTTTTGATCCATGCTTATTGCTTATGATCTTCAAGAAAACAATTTGATTGTCCATTATGAGTTTGGCTGGAAATTTTAATTGAGGTGTGTTATTCCTCATTGCTGTTTGGGTGTTTGTAAACCCCTTTTTGTGTTTGGAATGGATGAATACCATCAACAAACTTCATACCAAAATATATTCATTGAAATCGAATCTTATTCAAACCGAAATTTTTTTTAATCCATATTTGAGTTGGGTTTATTGTTTGTGTTAATACCGAACTGTGTTTTAAAGAAAGAAAATATATATATATATATATAAATTTTTATCGAACTGTGCGTTTTTGTTCGAATCGGGTCTGGGCGTATGTTTTTTTTTAAAAACCCTTGGTTTGGGGTTGGAGGGCAGGGAGCGGAGCTCCACCCGCTCCTCCTCCCCTCCCCCGCTCATCCCCCCTTTCCTCAGGCTTCCCCGTGCGTTTTTACTTGCTCTTTCTCACCATACACTGCGGCTGCGGCCCACGTTGGTGGCCACAGGGACCGCGGTGGCCGCAGGGCGTCGCGGGACCTGCGGGCACCACCGTGGCGCCGCCCGTGCAAACCCGCGCCTGCGGTTAGGGCTTGGGCGCCCAGCCATCCCAGTTGGGAGGTGGGCCCCACCCTCGCCTCTTTGTTGAAATGTGTCTTTTTGTTTTAAATCATAGTTTTTAAAAATGGTTTTTTTTTAATGCATTTTTTTTTTATTATTCAAAAAAAAATGCTTATAATATTTTAAATATCATTTTATTTTTAAGTGGAATTTAGTTTCTTAATTATGATTAAGGTGGCGTTAATTTTGATAATGTTAAATGGGATATTGATTAATTTTATAATGGAGTTATAGGTGAATTAAATATTCAATTTCATTTCCTGACTTATGCCCCCTTCTAATTAAGTTCTACAACTGTAATTTCGCAATTGAATATTATTGATTATATTCTGATTGATCTTGGATTAATAAATCTAGATCTTACCTTCTAGCTGATTAGAGCATTTGGCTAATTGAGGTAGTATTGTTTAAAAATAATAGAGAATAATATGTTATTGGAAAATCATTGAAATACGATGTAGTTACTAATTGATGATGTTAAAAATTATCGTAGAACATATCATTTGAGTAATTGAGAAGTAAGTGAAATATTCATCGTTGGGTATTTGAATTGAAACGATATGCTTTTGGAAATGATTATCTTCTTTTAGATCCTCTTTTTATAATTATATTTCCGTGACCCGTATTATGCATTTGGGCTTGAGAAATAATACGAAACTGTAGAGTTCGGTTTTAGACCAGTATGTTAATGATGTTTTGTTGGAGATTAAATATCTTATTTATTTGATTAATGGTTGTCTGAGTTTAATTAATATGAATTGGTTTAAAGAACTCATTATGGCTTTATATGTCTGTTCGATGCTTTGAACCTTAGAGAGTTAGAAAACCAAGAACAACTTATCCCTAGATGAGGTAGATAACTGTAATCGGATTTAGATCTTGTAGAAAACCTGATCGACTTTTAATGTTTAGATCAATTCGGAAAGATTGTATCTGTTGGATTATTGCCTATGCGAGTTTAATTGCTGTATTCGCTTTTTCTTATGAAATGGCAAGTTTTGCTTTGTTTGGTAGGACCCTGTCGTATGGAATGATTTGGGGTACCTGTTTCAGTCCTCTGTTTTGAGTTGACTGTTGTTTTGTGGTGTCGTTGTAGTTGGTCATATCCTCTTTGTGTGAGTCGAATGATGATTCATGGTTGACCTTAGTTTGTCAGGTCTCTAGTTAGAGTACCGTCAGTAAGTGTTCATCTTTGAGTCGTGTTTGACCAAATGGTTGTCCTCTTCTTCTTGAACTCCGTTCGTCTGACCATGTGTATTCCCTGGTTTTGAGTTCGTCTGAGTTTAGTCTAGTGTCGTATGGGAAAGTGGCTTTCGATTGGGGGCCGCGCCCAAAGTGGCTGCTGGGTAACCCATCGAAAGTGAGTCTAATAAGTGATAACCTTTAAGTAGATTAGAAAGTAATCTCTAAGTAAGATAATTGTGCCTCACACGTGGGACGAGTGCTATCATAGGTTCGACATGCTGTGAGAAGGCCTGAAATGGCAAACCACCATCCTTGTCTTCACGAGAGGATGTGTGGGTCCACATGAGGCTTGGATGGGCCGGAAGCTCGGATTAGGTTGCCAGGGTGACCCAGTGTATGGGGCCGGGACCTATGAAGACTTGCCATGGTATCCATACCAGGTTGTGTGATGACACTTGTCCCTGCGTTCGCTAGTGTGTTGTCATTTTGTCCTGTTAGGAGTACCTTTGTGGGTCATCCTTTTGTCTCTGCCCTTGTGAGTATCGGTTTCATGTTAGTCCTTGGGTGGTGATGGCTCAGTTTTATGGATGCTCTTCTGGAGCTTTGTATTAGCTTGATTTTGCTCAGCTGGATCTTGTTCTTTTTTGGGATCGTTTATGTATTAATTGACCGATGCGGTCGTTTGAATATTGCTTATGTTTCGCCTTGATGGCAGGATTGTAATGGTGTAACCTTTTGTATTCTTAACTTTATTAATTATCAGAGGGGTCTTGCAGTTGAGCAGACCCGGAGATGTAGCCCTTTAGGGGTGAACTTCGAGATCATTATGGTGTTATGTGTAATGCCCCGCTAGGAAACCCCGAAGGGATTAAGCTATAACACAAGAATAGAGTGCAACAAGATATCAAAGATTCATATAACAAAGCGGAAGACTTCAACTAACTCCTAAACAGTTTCCCAACAAGATTACTTAAATTCACGATTCACTTTACTCACACAATAAGACCAATAAGCTAATATCTTAACAACGAGATAATTCTTAATCAAGATAATTTCTTTCAAAAGATGGAAATATAAATCACAACAAGGATTCGTTCATTAAGATCTATTCATAATCTTCATTCAAGCTTTCATTTAAAATTACAAACCATACATCTAACATTCTAATACACAAGGATTTCATCATAACATAAGAGATCTTTCCAAGCATATTTAAATTCCTTAACAACAACTGAGTATAATTCATTACTCTAAGTTACAATCATTCATATTCCAACTTATTGCATTTTAAAAGACGATTGCATACTAGCATCTACGATAAATCTCATCTAAACCACTTACGCATTCGATCAACATGGCATTCAAGAAAGAACTGAATATAAGCATTTATAGTTAATTCCCATTTATCCACTTAACCATTTTAACATAAGCTAAACATACATGATAAGGCTGAATAAAGGAAACATAAGAGAATAACCCCACATAACACCATAATGATCTCGGAGTTCACCCCTAAAGGGCTACATCTCCGGGTCTGCTCAACTGCAAGACCCCTCTGATAATTAATAAAGGTTAAGAATACAAGAAGTTACACTATACAATCCAGCCATCAAGGCGATACATAAACAATATACAAACGACCACACCGATCAATTAATACATAAACGATCCTTTAAAAAGAACAGGATCCAGCTGAACATAATCAAAGCTAAAAACAAGAGATCCATGAGAGCATCCATAAAACTGAGCCATCACCACCCAAGGTCTAACATGAAACCGACACTCACAAGGGCAGAGACAAAAGGATGACTCACAAAGGTACTCCTAACAGGACAAAAGGACAACACACTAGCGAACGTAGGGACAAGTGTCATCACACAACCTGGTATGGATACCATGGCAAGTCTTCATAGGTTCCGACCCCATACACTTGGTCACCCTGGCAACCTAATCAGAGCTTCCGGCCCATCCAAGCCTCATGTGGACCCACACATCCTCTCGTGAAGACAAGGAAGATGGTTTGCCATTTCAGGCCTTCTCACAGCATGTCGAATCTATGATAGCACTCGTCCCATGTGTGAGGCACATTATCTTACTTAGAGATTACATTCTAATCTACTTAGGTTATCACTTATTAGACTCACTTTCGACGGGTTACCCAGCAACCACTTTGGGCACGGCCCCCAATCGAAAGCCACTTTCCCATACGACACTAGACTATACTCAAACGAACTCAAACCAAAGAATAGACATGGTCAGACGAACGGAGTTCAAGAAGAGAGAAACAATCATCTGGTCAAACACGACTCAAAGGTGAACACTTACTGACGGTACTCTAACTAGAGACCTGACCAACAACGGTCAACCACAAATCATCATTCGACTCACACAAAGAGGATATGGTCAAAACGACACTACCACAGTACAACCGTCAACTCGGAATTCGAGGACTGAAACAAGTACCCCAAGTCAATCCATACAATAGGGTCCTACTAAACAAATCACTCTTGCCATTTCATAATTAAAAGTGAATACAGAAATCAAACTCGTAAGGCAATAATCAGAAAAGACAATATTTCCTCAAATTGATTTAATCATTACAAGACGATCAAGTTTTCTACATGATCTAAAACAGATTACAGTTATCTACCTCATCAAGGGATAAGTTGTTCTTGGTTTTCTAACTCCTAAGGTTCAAAGCATCAATAGACATATAAGTCATAAAGAGTTCTTAAACCAAATACATATTAATCAAATTCAGACAACCATTAATCAATTAAAATAAGATATTTAATCTCCAACAAAACATCGTTAACATACTGGTCTAAAATCAATCTCTACAGATTCATAATTTCAATTCCAGATACATTATATGGATTACGGAATTAAAAATGTAGAAAGAGAATCTAAAGAAGCTTATCATTTGCAAAAGCACATCGATTCAATTCAGACACCCAACGATAAATATTTCACTACTTCTCAATTAGCCAAATGATATGTTCTAAGATGATATTTAACCACATCAATTAGAATATAATCTACCCAATTCATTTGCGAAAATTCACAGTTGTAGAACTTAATTTAAAAGGGCAAAGTCACGAAATGAAGATGAATGACAATTAGCCTATAAACTCCATTATAACGTTGATCAAAATCAACTAGCATTTGCAACTATTATACCACCTTAATCAAAATTAAGAACTAAATAAACTTAATCATTAAAATGATATTTACAAATGTTATTTGCATTTCTTTTTTTTTTTTAAATGATAAAAAAAATACATTAAAAAAAATGTTTTCAAAAAAGCTAATTAAAAAAAAATGCGCATTAGGCAAAAGGGTAGGGCGGGCCGTGCCCTAACCCTAACCCTAGCCGCAGGCATTGGGGGGCTTCGTGGGCGGCATCACGGTGGTGCCCGCAGGTGCCGCGGCGCCCTGCGGCCACCGCGGCCCTTGCGGCCACCGTCGTGAGCCACAACTGCCACGGCCGCACCCACCAACGGAGAACCAGGCATCGCGGGGAGAAAGGGAAGCAAGGGCGAGCGGGGGAGAGGGGAGGAGGAGCGGGGGAGCTCCGCTCCCCGCCTCCAACCCCAAAACACAGTCCAAATTAATAAAAACAAACGCCCAGATCCGAAAAGCACGATACGCACAGTCTGAACTAAGTTGAACGCACAGTTCAATAATAAAAAAAAACATATATATTTTCTTTAACACAGTTCGGATTAAAACAACCAATAGACCCACTCAAAAATTTGAAATAACAATTTCGGTTTGATATGAAAATAATGTTTTCTTGATGGTTTTTCATTCTTTTACAACCACCCCAGGTTTCAAACGCCCAAAAACAAAGAGGAATTGACAATACCTCAAAAACACTTCCAGCCAAGCTGGTTAATTTACTAAATCCATCAAAAGCATGGCATTCAATGGAGAATCCAAAGCCAAGATTAAACCCCCATTTCCATTTCAACAAAAAAAAAAAAAAGAAACTAAAATTGAGAGTTGGATCCTACCTTAACACGCAATCCTGGAGTAGCTGAAGGAGAGCCCAATCCTGCCAGGTTCGGCAAAAAGCCTCTTCTCCAAAACCCCCAAAAATCTTTCCAACCAAAATCTCCTCCAAAATGTCCATCCTCCCCAAATTTTCCCAAATTTGGGTTATAAGGAAGAGTTGACCCAAAAATTCCATTTTTGGAATAAAAATTCTTATTTAAAAATAATTCACAAAATTTAATTCTTTTCTAAAAACAACAACAAATAACTTGTTTTATCAATTCCAAAAATCGATTTCTCCTTAATCAATTCAATTTAACCTTTCAAATTCTAAAAGCCAACAGAGCACAATTAACTCTATGGCGATACAATATAAAACTTTCTTTTTCTACAGCATAAATAAAATGCATTTAATAATCAAAATCAGTCATTAAATCAAACTCACTCCCAATTTAACGAGCAATCCAATATCAACGAAAATCACATAACGGGAACTAGACTAATTAATCTATTAATCTTCACTGCACAAACGCATATATAATCAAAATAATTACTAAGGAATAAATAATCGATTTAACCATACACACCAAGCATGCAAACCGAGAAGGTCAACCAAATAGACGACTCGCAAACCCAAACAAAAAGGGACAATCGACGACGACTGACGATGCTCACTTGAGCACGACGAAGGTCAACTAGGGTCTTACGACCACCTAATCCAACTCTAAGGATTAAAAAGGTACACTCAAAACTGCAATCCAGGTGAAGACGAACCTCGCACTCATGCGGCGTTGTACCTGAAATTTCCTGCAACCAAGAGTCATACATGCATACATATATAAAATTTACTGAAAGCGTTAGCTCGATGTTAATACCACGAAATAGGAACACCGAATAACTTGCATACAACTAGTGAGAAAATCACATCAACAGCGATGCATAAAATCAATCATCTGACTATCACATAATATTACGATAAACTGATCAAGATTAAGCCAAGGTTAGAGATTGATTAGGGCAGGGGTACTACATTCTCCACCCTAGGTTCTGACTTACTTCTGGAAGTCGTAAGGCTAGATGGAGAACATGTCGTACGCATCAGCCCTGAAACTCATTCAACAAAAGTCAAATTGCCCATAGAAATCTTTCCATAAATAAATGAAATATAATTGCAAAATCCTTTACAAAAGCCATTATCCATTGGCCAGATACATCTAAAACTGTACATTCCTTACAATATTCTAGGAATTATCCACAATCATAGTAGAGAAAACAGGAATTTTCTTCCATTCATTACACCAAATTAAAACATTACAAAGAGGTAAACAACAATTACCATGATCATCGACCAAAAATGACAATAAAACATGCCATCAAGGTCAATCTTCCTTTACCAATCCATCTTTATCATAAGATTTAATAACATAGAACTAGCTCAAAATATCAATTTCTACAACCAAATTACTTCCATGAAATAAGAGCAACGAAATAACTCAATTGATTACACTTGCCAGGCATAAGAAAACCTTTCCAATGACTATGTCCCATAACATAGTGACAAGTTAACACAATTTACTCCATGATACAAATAATAACCATCCACATAACTGGAATGCATAACAGAAAAGGCCACATGTGAGCATGTCTAATGCTCGGTCAAAGATAACATGCACGATCAGCATCTCCATGCCTGATCTCAGAACAACAATATGATCATAAGAATCCAATATCTCACTCAAAGGCTCGATGGTGCTAGGCACACCATAGCGGTGCTACCTTCCATACAAAACCTCTGTGAATATCCCTTGTTGAACAAGGTGGTTAGCCTCCAAGAGATAGTCACCACACATTGGTAGGTAGTGGATACTAGCTGCATCATAGCCTCACATACCTCCATCCTCAAGGTTCCTTGCGTCTACTTCCTCGTATACACTCATCCAAGCCTGTCTCCTACGTTCTTGGAGAGGAATTCACATTGCAACACAAGACCAGCATACGAAAACAACAAGGATAAACCGGTTTAGCCACCAAAGTACAGAAGAATAAAGATAATAAATCCTCAATTCCAACAGTAAGGCAAGAAAATAATCCGGAATCTCAACACCAAATCAAAAGTGCAAAAGATCACAAGATCGTGGCTAAACCTTCACAGTCAAAGTAAAATAAATTGCTGATCCCCAAGGAAATAAATAAATAATTAAAAGAAAATCACAATTGCACATTACATCACTACGTGACTAATAGCTAGCCACCAACGATGAAGGAAGGAACAATCGTCTAGCTATCCTAGTAGCTCATCATGTGGTGTGGCCAAGTCACACAACCACATGGCATGGCAGTGTGCACCTCGACATCACCCCGCATCACGTCGTCACGTGGCATGACTCTACCCAATACCTAGCAGTAGGCCGCATGGAAATGTCTACTACATCCCGCATCGTGTCTCAGCACGGCATGGCAATACTCCAAGCGGACAAAGCACGCAATGGACGTATCCCGCATGGCAGTGTACCCCGCGGATAAGGCACGTGCCAGTCACACTCCGCATAGTGATGTTCCTCTCAGGATACTCGCCGTAAGCCAGAGGTATACATGGCTAAGGTCTACCCACAAGTCTACCAACACTAGTCAGTTGGCAACTTATGTAAGAACAATAACATGCCTCTCATGAAGACAAGGCAACAGATGCTCCAATAGAATCCAACAATATGCTCAAAAACTGCCATCTATATGCTCAAGATAAAGGATAGGAATAAGGCTGGCACTCATGAACCTCATAAATAGGTTCATCACAAGGGAAAGTATTGAGTACACCTTTGATACAGTTTAGTAGTACAACTATATCATTCCTCGAAGTAGAGAAGCTAAAGTCGCTTCGCACCGACATTACTTGTACGCCAATCCATACTATTCAAGGAACGGTTACTTCGAATACTACCCCTTAACATACTGAGTTACCCACAACCCGAGGTTTGGTACTCAATAGGGAGACAATTAAACAACAACACATAAACAGTATGGTTTCCCATACTCATAAGCAACATATCCTCCATGGTTGATTACTTCACCAATCCATGGGCACACAAGATAAGCACTGGTTTCTTACAATACACACAAATACACCAATACTAGTTTAGTCACATATACGGGGAGTACTTTTCAGTACGCTAACATCTATACAAGGAAGATTCCAATTATGCTTTCTATATAAATAACTGAATCAAGTTTACTCTAGATTCAAGTACTGAAATTATTAACAATTCACAATTACATAAGGAAATAACATCATTCCTATATCTTTCTCGAATCTCACTAAGCATTCATAACTAAATTACTAGCTAAGCAAATTCATTTCTAAAGCTTAAGACTTTCATCTATCACTATGAAGCCAAAAGCAACATACAATTTCACATGTTTTATAAACATTCTATTTAAATCAATGCACTCTTTAATACCATTTCTAAAAATCTCATGATTAGGCAAAGAGAAGGGAAGGAGAGTTTGATAACCAAACTATTTCCTACAAAACACGCAAGATCAATCAAGGTCACGCTATAATATCACATTTCTCACTATAAGCCTATCATTTCAATTACACGGTTTTCATTCGCTACCGTTTAGAAGGATGACAATCAGCCTAACAAAACATTTCCAATAATTATGGTTGCAACAGGAGGTTCTAGTTTTCCAAACAAAACAGAGATCAATAGAGGCAATCTTTTTGATAATGCAAGACCTCTTAAGAACACTCACTCATAATAATACAATATAAACACATGTCATAATTTGCAACCTATTAGAGAAGATCACATTATGATCAAAGATAAGCAAAGAGCTATTACCCAAATAAAACATATTAATGCATGCACATCAAACAAGCTTTTTCATTCGCACTTTCTAAACACATTAAGGTAATTACACATACCCAAAAGCGAGTTCAATGGAGCATTTGCTAAAATATATCTTCAATCAAACTGGTTTAATGAAACACATAAGACAATCTTTCGAAGAACACATTAATACTCTCTTGAAGCTACAATAACATGCTCTTTTTAATACTTCTACAAACCAAGTAGTTTCACATAATTCAACTATTCGCATAGCAATGCACCTTACTAAGGTAGAATTTAATCATGCTACTCCTACAACATACACATGGAGAATTCTTTAAACGTACACATACAATTTTCTCCCAATAACCGAAATAATCCCTTTTTTTTTTCTTTTTTTTTTTTTTAAAACCCATAGCCCATTTAATAATCTAAAAACATAAACGACATAAGGCTCACTCAAGGGTTCAAGAAGCCACACCCTTTTCTCTTGCAAACAAGAAACTCAAATCAAAGATAATTACACATATCTTAATCATTTTAATTTCCAGAAAGAAAGAGAGGAATGGTGATTATCATTTAATTTTCTACAAAATAAGAATTCAATAATTGCCATACTAGTCCTTCAAATGGACAACATTAAGCTAGATCATAAACTTTAAAACAAGCACAATTCGCACTTTCAGATTCAAGACAAGCACGGACCAACCCAAATGGGTTAGTCTAAAGAGTACAACACTCAAAAAGGGAGGTACATACGACTCTCTTCAGAATAAGAGTAATCGTAGACCCAGACATCAAGAAGGCGAAAACAAGGTGTGAACACACACGTTACACACCAGCTAAGGTCTGCTCAATCACTCACATGCAAAAGGAGGACAAGCATACACATAGGGTCGATACACCTCATACAAATAGAGGGCACACGCGACACCAGAGATCCCAATGTTTGCAACATGGGCTCTGATACCAAATGTAATGCCCCGCCAGGAAACCCCGAAGGGATTAAGCTATAACACAAGAATAGAGTGCAATTTTTCTTTTAAGGTTACAACACATAAGATGCAACAAGATATCAAAGATTCATATAACAAAGCGGAAGACTTCAACTAACTCCTAAAGATTTTCCCAACAAGATTACTTAAATTCATGATTCACTTTACTCACACAATAAGACCAATAAGCTAATATCTTAACAATGAGATAATTCTTAATCAAGATAATTTCTTTCAAAAGATGGAAATATAAATCACAACAAGGATTTGTTCATTAAGATCTATTGATAATCTTCATTCAAGCTTTCATTTAAAATTACAAACCATACATCTAACATTCTAATACACAAGGATTTCATCATAACATAATAGATCTTTCCAAGCATATTTAAATTCATTAACAACAACTGAGTATAATTCATTACTCTAAGTTACAATCATTCATATTCCAACTTATTGCATTTTAAAAGACGATTGCATACTAGCATCTACGATAAATCTCATCTAAACCACTTACGCATTCGATCAACATGGCATTCAAGAAAGAACTGAATATAAGCATTTATAGTTAATTCCCATTTATCCACTTAACCATTTTAACATAAGCTAAACATACATGATAAGGCTGAATAAAGGAAACATAAGAGAATAACCCCACATAACACCATAATGATCTCGGAGTTCACCCCTAAAGGGCTACATCTTCGGGTCTGCTCAACTGCAAGACCCCTCTGATAATTAATAAAGGTTAAGAATACAAGAGGTTACACTATACAATCCAGCCATCAAGGCGATACATAAACAATATACAAACGACCGCACCGGTCAATTAATACATAAACGATCCTTTAAAAAGAACAGGATCCAGCTGAACATAATCAAAGCTAAAAACAAGAGATCCATGAGAGCATCCATAAAACTGAGCCATCACCACCCAAGGTCTAACATGAAACCGACACTCACAAGGGCAGAGACAAAAGGACGACTCACAAAGGTACTCCTAACAGGACAAAACGACAACACACTAGCGAACGTAGGGACAAGTGTCATCACACAACCTGGTATGGATACCATGGCAAGTCTTCATAGGTTCCGGCCCCATACACTAGGTCACCCTGGCAACCTAATCAGAGCTTCCGGCCCATCCAAGCCTCATGTGGACCCACACATCCTCTCGTGAAGACAAGGAAGATGGTTTGCCATTTCAGGCCTTCTCACAGCATGTCGAATCTATGATAGCACTCGTCCCATGTGTGAGGCACATTATCTTACTTAGAGATTACATTCTAATCTACTTAGGTTATCACTTATTAGACTCACTTTCGACGGGTTACCCAGCAGCCACTTTGGGCGCGGCCCCCAATCGAAAGCCACTTTCCCATACGACACTAGACTATACTCAAACGAACTCAAACCAAAGAATAGACATGGTCAGACGAACGGAGTTCAAGAAGAGAGAAACAATCATCTGGTCAAACACGACTCAAAGGTGAACACTTACTGACGGTACTCTAACTAGAGACCTGACCAACAACGGTCAACCACAAATCATCATTCGACTCACACAAAGAGGATATGGTCAAAACGACACTACCACAGTACAACCATCAACTCGGAATTCGAGGACTGAAACAAGTACCCCAAGTCAATCCATACGACAGGGTCCTACTAAACAAAGCACTCTTGCCATTTCATAATTAAAAGAGAATACAGAAATCAAACTCGCAAGGCAATAATCAGAAAAGACAATATTTCCTCAAATTGATTTAATCATTACAAGACGATCAAGTTTTCTACATGATCTAAAACAGATTATAGTTATCTACCTCATCAAGGGATAAGTTGTTCTTGGTTTTCTAACTCCTAAGGTTCAAAGCATCAACAGACATATAAGTCATAAAGAGTTCTTAAACCAAATACATATTAATCAAACTTAGACAACCATTAATCAATTAAAATAAGATATTTAATCTCCAACAAAACATCATTAACATACTGGTCTAAAATCAATCTCTACAGATTCATAATTTCAATTCCAGATACATTATACGGATTACGGAATTAAAAATGTAGAAAGAGAATCTAAAGAAGCTAATCATTTCCAAAAGCACATCGATTCAATTCAGACACCCAACAATAAATATTTCACTACTTCTCAATTAGCCAAATGATATGTTCTAAGATGATATTTAACCACATCAATTAGAATATAATCTACCCAATTCATTTGCGAAAATTCACAGTTGTAGAACTTACTTTAAAAGGGCAAAGTCACGAAATGAAGATGAATGACAATTAGCCTATAAACTCCATTATAACGTTGATCAAAATCAACTAGCATTTGCAACTATTATACCACCTTAATCAAAATTAAGAACTAAATAAACTTAATCATTAAAATGATATTTACAAATGTTATTTGCATTTCTTTTTTTTTTTTAAATGATAAAAAAAATACATTAAAAAAAATGTTTTCAAAAAAACTAATTTAAAAAAAAACCCGCATTAGGCAAAAGGGTAGGGCGGGCCGTGCCCTAACCCTAACCCTAGCCGCAGGCATTGGGGGGCTTCGTGGGCGGCGCCACGGTGGTGCCCGCAGGTGCCGCGGCGCCCTGCGGCCACCGCGGCCCTTGCGGCCACCGCCGTGAGCCGCAACCGCCACGGCCGCACCCACCAACGGAGAACCAGGCATCGCGGGGAGAAAGGGAAGCAAGGGCGAGCGGGGGAGAGGGGAGGAGGAGCGGGGGAGCTCCGCTCCCCGCCTCCAACCCCAAAACACAGTCCAAATTAATAAAAACAAACGCCCAGATCCGAAAAGCACGATACGCACAGTCCGAACTAAGTTGAACGCACAGTTCAATAATAAAAAAAACATATATATTTTCTTTAACACAGTTCGGATTAAAACAGCCAATAGAGCCACTCAAAAATTTGAAATAACAATTTCAGTTTGATATGAAAATAATGTTTTCTTGATGGTTTTTCATTCTTTTACAACCACCCAAGGTTTCGAACGCCCAAAAACAAAGAGGAATTGACAATACCTCAAAAACACTTCCAGCCAAGCTGGTTAATTTACTAAATCCATCAAAAGCATGGCATTCAATGGAGAATCCAAAGCCAAGATTAAACCCCCATTTCCATTTCAACAAAAAAAAAAAAAAAGAAACTAAAATTGAGAGTTGGATCCTACCTTAACACGCAATCCTGGAGTAGCTGAAGGAGAGCCCAATCCTGCCAGGTTCAGCAAAAAGCCTCTTCTCCAAAACCCCCAAAAATTCCATTTTTGGAATCAAAATTCTTATTTAAAAATAATTCACAAAATTTAATTCTTTTCTAAATACAACGACAAATAACTTGTTTTATCAATTCCAAAAATCGATTTCTCTTTAATCAATTCAATTTAACCTTTCAATTTCTAAAAGCCAACAGAGCACAATTAACTCTATGGCGATAAAATATAAAACTTTCTTTTTCTACAGCATAAATAAAATGCATTTAATAATCAAAATCAGTCATTAAATCAAACTCACTCCCAATTTAACGAGCAATCCAATATCAACGAAAATCACATAACAAGAACCAGACTAATTAATCCATTAATCTTCACTGCACAAACACATATATAATCAAAATAATTACTAAGGAATAAATAATCGATTTAACCATACACACCAAGCACACAAATCGAGAAGGTCAACCAAACAGACGACTCGCAAACCCAAACAAAAAGGGATAACCGATGATGACTGACGATGCCCACTTGAGCACGACGAAGGTCAACTAGGGTCTTACGACCACCTAATCCAACTCTAAGGATTAAAAAGGTACACTCAAACCTGCAATCCAGGTGAAGACGAACCTCGCACTCATGCGGCGTTGTACCTGAAATTTCCTGCAACCAAGAGTCATACATGCATACATATATAAAATTTACTAAAAGCGTTAGCTCGATGTTAATACCATGAAATAGGAACACCGAATAACTTGCATACAACTAGTGAGAAAATCACATCAACAGTGATGCGTAAAATCAATCATCTGACTATCACATAATATTACGATAAACTGATCAAGATTAAGCCAAGGTTAGAGATTGATTAGGGCAGGGGTACTACATTATGTGATGTATTCTCTTATGTTTCCTTTATTCAGCTTTATCATGTATGATAAGGTTATGTTAGAATGGTTAAGTGGATAAATGGAATTAGCTTTAAATGCTTTTATTCAGTCCTTTCTTGAATGCCATGTTGATCGAATGCATAAGTAGTTTAGATGAGATTTAGCGTAGATGCTAGTATGCAATCGTCTCTTAAAATGCAATAAGTTGGAGTATGAATGAATGTATCTTAGAGTAATGGAATCTATTCCATTGTAGTTAGAAAATTAAGTATGCTTGAATAGATCTCTTATGTTTATGATGGAATTCTAGTGTTTTTGAATATTAGATGTATGGCTTGTTATTTTAAATGAAAAGCTTGAATGAAGATTATGAATAGATCTTAATGGATGTGTCATTGCTTGTGATTTACACTTCCATCTTTTGAAAGAAATTATCCTGAATATGAATTATCTCTTTATTAAGATAATCAACTTATTGGATTAATTGTGTGAGTTAAGTGAATTGTGAAATTTAAGTAATCTCGTTGGGAAACTCTTTAGGTGTTAGTTGATGTCTTCCGCTATGTAATCTGAATCTTTGATATCTTGTTGTATCTTAATGTGGTGTAACTTTTAAAAAAAAAAATTTGCACTCTATTCTTGTGTTATGGCTTAATCCCTTCGGGGTTTCCTGGTGGGGCATTACATTTGGTATCAGAGCCCATGTTGCAAACATTGGGATCTCTGGTGTCGCGTGTGCCCTCTATTTGTGTGAGGTGTATTGACCTTATGTGTATGCTTGTCCTCCTTTTGCATGAGAGTGATTGAGCAGACCTTAACTTGTGTGTAATGTGTGTGTTCACACCTTGTTTTCACCTTCTTGATGTTGGTGTTTTTGAGTGTTTATTTGTGCATTGTGTGCTTATTGATGTCTTGGTCTACGATTACTCTTATTCTGAAAGAGAGTCGTATGTACCTTCCCTTATTGAGTGTTGTACTCTTTAGACTAATCCATTTGGGTTGGTCCGTGCTTGTCTTGAATCTGAAAGTGCGAATTGTGTTTTCTTAAAGATTATGATCTAGCTTAATGTTGTCCACTTGAAGGACTAGTATGGCAATTATTGAATGCTTATTTTGTAGAAAATTAAATGATTATCACCATTCCTCTCTTCTTTCTGGAAATTAAAATGATTAGGATATGTATAATCATCTTTGATTTGGGTTTCTTGTTTGCAAGAGAAAAGGGTGTGACTTCTTGAACCCTTGTGTGAGCCTTATGACGCTTATGTTTTTAGATTATTAAGGGGCTATGGGTTTTAAGGTTAATAATGGCTAATGGGAGAAAACTGTATGTGTATGTTTAAAGAATTCTCCGTGTGTGTTTTGTAGGAGTAGCATGATTAAATTCTACCTTAGTAAGGTGCATTGCTATGCGAATAGTTGAATTATGTGAAACTGCTTGGTTTGTAGAAGAAGTATTAAAAGGAGCGTGTTATTGTAGCTTCGAGAGAATATTAATGTGTTTTCTGAAAGATTGTCTTATGTGTTTCATTAAACCAGTTTGATTGAAGATTTGTTTTAGTAAATACTCCATTGAACTCGCTTTTGGGTATGTGGAATTACCTTAATGTGTTTAGAAAGTGCGAATGGAAAAGCTTGTTTGATGTGCATGCATTAATATGTTTTATTTGGGTAATAGCTCTTTGCTTATCTTTGATCGTAATGCGATCTTTTCTAATAGGTTGCAAATTATGACATGTGTCTATATTGTATTATTATAAGTGAGTGTTCTTAAGAGGTCTGGTATTATCGAAAAGATTGCCTGTCTTGATCTCTGTTTTGTTTGGGAAATTAGAACCTCCTGTTGCAATCATAATTATTGGAAACGTTTTTGGTTAGGTTGATTGTCATCCTCCTAAATGGTAGCAAAATGAAAACCGTGTAATTGAAAAGATAGGCTTATAGTGAGAAATTTTGTATTATAGCGTGATCTTGATTGATCTTGTGTCTTTGTAGGAAATAGTTGGTTATCAAACTCTCTTTCCCTTCTCCTTGCCTAATCATAAGATTTTTAGAAATGGTATTAAAGAATGCATTGATTTAAATAGAATGTTTATAAAACATGTGAAATTGTACTATTGCTTTTTGGCTTCATAGTGATAGATGAAAGTCTCAAGCTTTAGAAATGAATTTGAATAGTTAGCAATGTGAGTTCGGATGCTTAGTGAAATTTAGGAAAGATATAGGAATGATGTTATTTCCTTATGTAATTGTGAATTGTTAATAATTTCAGTACTTGAATCTAGAGTAAACTTGATTCAGTTATTTATATAGAAAGCATAATTGAAATCTTCCTTGTATAGATGTTAGCGTACTGAAAAGTACTCCCCGTAAATGTGACTAAACCAGTACTGGTGTATTTGTGTCTATTGTAAGAAACCAATGCTTATTATATGTGCCCATGGATTGGTGAAGTAATCAACCATGGAGGATATGTTGTTTATGAGTATGGGAAACCATACTGTATATGTGTTGTTGCTTAATTGTTTCCCTATTGAGTACCAAACCTCGAGTTGTGGGTAACTCAGTATGTTAAGGGGTAGTATTCGAAGTAACTGTTCCTTGAATAGTATGGATTGGCGTACGAGTAATGTCAGCGTGAAGCGACTTTAGCTTCTCTACTTCAAGGAATGATATAGTTGTACTATGAAACTGTATCAAAGGTGTACTCAATACTTTCCCTTTTTGATGAATCTATTTATAGGTTTATATGTGTTAGCCTATTCCCTTCCTTTATTTGAGCATTTTCGATGGTGATTCGTGTGTATAGTGATGGTGTAATTTGGAGGATCCTTTGCCTTGTCTTCATGAAAGGTAGGTTTATTCGCATGTGCTACCAGTTAGTATGTGTTGGTGGGCATGTGGGTAGACCTTAGTCATGTATACCTCTGACTTATGGTGAGTATCTTTCTAGATACGTCGCTATGCGGGATGTGACCTGCGCGTTCTTTTTCTGCGAGGTGCACTACCATGCGGGATACGTCCATTGTGTGCTTTCTCCACTCGGGGTATTGCCATGCCGCGTGATGACGTGATGCAGGGTGATGTCGAGGTGCACAACGCCATGCCATGTGGGTAGTGTGACTATGTCGCACCACATGATGAGCTACTGCAATAGCTAGTCAGTTGTTCCTTCCTTCCTCGTTGGTGGCTAGATGTTAGTCACACAGTGATGTTATGTGCAGTTGTGATATTCTTATTAATTCTTTGGGGATCAGCAATTTATTTTACTTTGACTGTGAAGGTTTAGCCACGATCTTGTGATCTTTTGCACTTTTGATTTGGTGTTGAAATTCCAGATTATTTTCTTACCTTACTGTTGGAATTGATGATTTATTATCTTTATTCATCTGTACTTTGGTGGCTAAACTAGTTTATCCTTATTGTTTTCAGATGTTGGTCTTGTGTCGAGACGCGAAATTCCTCTCCAAAGACGTATGTTACAGAATTGGTAGAGTGTGTGCGAGGAAGTAGATATAGGGAACCGTGAGGATGGGGGGTATGTGAGGCTGTGACGCAGCTAGTACCCACTACCTACCTATGTGTGGTGACTATCTCTTGGAGGCTAACCACCTTGCTCAACAAGGGATATTCACAAAGGTCTTGTATGGAAGGTAGCACCGCTATGGTGTGCCTAGCACCATCGAGCCCTTGAGTGAGATATTGGATATATTTATGATCATATTGTTGTTCTGAGATCAGGCATAGAGATGCTGATCGTGCATGTTATCTTTGACCGAGCATTAAACATGCTCACATGTGGCCTTTTCTGTTATGCATTCCAGTTATGTGGATGGTTATTATTTGTATCATGGAGTAAATTGTGTTAACTTGTCACTATGTTATGGTACATAGTCATTGGAAATGTTTTCTTATGCCTGGCAAGTGTAATCAATTGAGTTATTTTCGTTGCTCTTATTTCATGAAAGTTAATTTGGCTGTAGAAATTGATATTTTAAGCTAGTTCTATGTTATAAATTTTATGATAAAGATGGATTGGTAAAGGAGATTGATCTTGATGGCATGTTTTCTGGCCATGTTTGATAGATGATAATGGTAATTGTTGTTTACCTCTTTGTAATGCTTTAATTTGGTGTAATGAAAGGAAGAAAATTCTTGTTTCTCTGCTATGATTGGGGATAATTCTTGGAATATTTTAAGGAATGTATGGATTTAGATGTATCTTGCCAATGGATAATGGCGTTTGTAAAGGATTTTACAAAATATTTCTATGTGCAATTTGATATTTGTTGAATGAGTTTCAGGGCTGATGCGTACGACATGTTCTCCATCTAGCCTTACGACTTCCAGGAGTAAGTCGGAACCTATGGGGGGAGAATGTAGTACCCCTGCCCTAATCAATTCCTAATCTTGGTTAAATCTTGGTTAGTTATCTTAATATAATGATTATAGTCAGATGTTTGATTTAACGCATAGTTGTTGATGTGGTTTTCACACTAGCTGTATGCAAGTTGTTTAGTGTTCCTATTTTGTGGTATTAATATCGGGCTAACGCTTTCATTAAATTTTATATATGTATGCATGTATGACTCTTGGTTGCAGGAAATTTCAGGTACAACGCCGCATGAGTGCGAGGTTCGTCTTCACCTAGTTTTGCAAGTTTGAGTGTACCTCTTTTATCCTTAGAGTTGGATTAGGTGGTCGTAAGACCCTAGTCGACCTTAGTCGTGCTCAAGTGAGCATCGCCAGTCATCGTCGGTGTTCCCTTTTTGTTTGGGTTGGCGAGTCGTCCGTTTGGTTGACTTTCTCGATTTGCGTGCTTGGTGTGTTTGGTTAAAATTGATTAATTAGTCCTTAGTAATTATTTTGATTAAATACGTAATTGTGCATTAGAGATTAATGGACTAAATTAATCGGGATTTCATTATGCTATTTTCATTGATATTGGATTGCTCGTTTTAAATTAGGAGTAAGTTCGATTAAATGACTGATTTGGAATATTAAATGCATTTTGAATATGCTATTGAAAAAGAAAGTTTTGTATTTTATCGCAATAGATTGATTGTATTCTGTTGGCTTTTGAAATTAGAAAGATTAAATTTCAGTTGAATGAGAAATCGATTTTGGATTTGAAAAGCAAGTTAATTTGTTGTGATAATTAGAAAAGGATTAAATGTTGAGAATTATTTGTAAATAAGAATTTTAATTCCAAAAATGGAATTTTGGTCAACTCTTCCATATAACCCAAAATTTGGGGAAATTTTGAGGGAATGGACATTTTTTGGAAAATTTTGGTTGGAAAGAAATTTTGGAGATGAAATTTGGGGATTTTGGATGGAGAAGGAGGGTTTTGGTAGCTGGAGATTGGGACTCTTCAGCAGATCTAGCCAGGAACGCGAGATCAGGTAGGATCTGAATTGTAAAGATTGAATTTTAGTCTTGATTTTGGACATATGGGTTTTGATCCATGCTTATTGCTTATGATCTTCAAGAAAACAATTTGATTGTCCATTATGAGTTTGGCTGGAAATTTTAATTGAGGTGTGTTATTCCTCATTGCTGTTTGGGTGTTTGTAAACCCCTTTTTGTGTTTGGAATGGATGAATACCATCAACAAACTTCATACCAAAATATATTCATTGAAATCGGATCTTATTCAAACGGAAATTTTTTTT
Organism: Cryptomeria japonica; assembly: GCF_030272615.1. Lineage (NCBI taxonomy): Eukaryota > Viridiplantae > Streptophyta > Pinopsida > Cupressales > Cupressaceae > Cryptomeria > Cryptomeria japonica. Next base: position 511,288,700 of record NC_081415.1, on the reverse strand, counting down.
AATCCATATTTGAGTTGGGTTTATTGTTTGTGTTAATACCGAACTGTGTTTTAAAGAAAGAAAAAATATATATATATATAATTTTTTATCGAACTGTGCGTTTTTGTTCGAATCGGGTCTGGGCGTATGTTTTTTTTTAAAAACCCTTGGTTTGGGGTTGGAGGGCGGGGAACGAAGCTCCACCCGCTCCTCCTCCCCTCCCCCACTCGTCCCCCCTTTCCCTGGGCTTCCCCGTGCGTTTTTCCTTGCTCCTGCTCGCCATACACTGCGGCTGCAGCCCACGTTGGTGGCCGCAGGGACCGCGGTGGCCGCAGGGCGCCGCGGGACCTGCGGGCACCACCGTGGCGCCGCCCGTGCAAACCCGTGCCTGCGGTTAGGGCTTGGGCGCCCAGCCATCCTAGTTGGGAGGTGGGCCCCGCCCTCGCCTCTTTGTTGAAATGCGTTTTTTTGTTTTAAATCATAGTTTTTAAAAATGGTTTTTTTTTAATGCATTTTTTTTTTATTATTAAAAAAAAAATGCTTATAATATTTTAAATATCATTTTATTGTTAAGTGGAATTTAGTTTCTTAATTATGATTAAGGTGGCATTAATTTTGATAATGTTAAATGGGATATTGATTAATTTTATAATGGAGTTATAGGTGAATTAAATATTCAATTTCATTTCCTGACTTATGCCCCCTTCTAATTAAGTTCTACAACTGTAATTTCGTAATTGAATATTATTGATTATATTCTGATTGATCTTGGATTAATAAATCTAGATCTTACCTTCTAGCTGATTAGAGCATTTGGCTAATTGAGGTAGTATTGTTTAAAAATAATAGAGAATAATATGTTATTGGAAAATCGTTGAAATACGATGTAGTTACTAATTGATGATGTTAAAAATTATCGTAGAACATATCATTTGAGTAATTGAGAAGTAAGTGAAATATTCATCGTTGGGTATTTGAATTGAAATGATATGCTTTGAAAATGATTATCTTCTTTTAGATCCTCTTTTTATAATTATATTTCCGTGACCCGTATTATGCATTTGGGCTTGAGAAATAATATGAAACTGTAGAGTTCGGTTTTAGACCAGTATGTTAATGATGTTTTGTTGGAGATTAAATATCTTATTTATTTGATTAATGGTTGTCTGAGTTTAATTAATATGAATTGGTTTAAAGAACTCATTATGGCTTTATATGTCTGTTCGATGCTTTGAACCTTAGAGAGTTAGAAAACCAAGAACAACTTATCCCTAGATGAGGTAGATAACTGTAATCAGATTTAGATCTTGTAGAAAACCTGATCGACTTTTAATGTTTAGATCAATTCAGAAAGATTGTATCTGTTGGATTATTGCCTATGCGAGTTTAATTGCTATATTCGCTTTTGCTTATGAAATGGCAAGTTTTGCTTTGTTTGGTAGGACCCTGTCGTATGGAATGATTTGGGGTACCTGTTTCAGTCCTCTGTTTTGAGTTGACTGTTGTTTTGTGGTGTCGTCGTAGTTGGTCATATCCTCTTTGTGTGAGTCGAATGATGATTCATGGTTGACCTTAGTTTGTCAGGTCTCTAGTTAGACTACCGTCAGTAAGTGTTCATCTTTGAGTTGTGTTTGACCAAATGGTTGTCCTCTTCTTCTTGAACTCCGTTCGTCTGACCATGTGTATTCCCTGGTTTTGAGTTCGTCTGAGTTTAGTCTAGTGTCGTATGGGAAAGTGGCTTTCGATTGGGGGCCGCGCCCAAAGTGGCTGCTGGGTAACCCGTCGAAAGTGAGTCTAATAAGTGATAACCTTTAAGTAGATTAGAAAGTAATCTCTAAGTAAGATAATTGTGCCTCACACATGGGACGAGTGCTATCATAGGTTCGACATGCTGTGAGAAGGCCTGAAATGGCAAACCACCATCCTTGTCTTCACAAGAGGATTTGTGGGTCCACATGAGGCTTGGATGGGCTGGAAGCTCGGATTAGGTTGCCAGGGTGACCTAGTGTATGGGGCTGGGACCTATGAAGACTTGCCATGGTATCCATACTAGGTTGTGTGATGACACTTGTCCCTGCGTTCGCTAGTGTGTTGTCGTTTTGTCCTGTTAGGAGTACCTTTGTGGGTCGTCCTTTTGTCTCTGCCCTTGTGAGTATCGGTTTCATGTTAGTCCTTGGGTGGTGATGGCTCAGTTTTATGGATGCTCTTCTGGACCTTTGTATTAGCTTGATTTTGCTCAGCTGGATCCTGTTCTTTTCAGGGATCGTTTATGTATTAATTGACCGATGCGGTCGTTTGAATATTGCTTATGTTTCACCTTGATGGTAGGATTGTAATGGTGTAACCTTTTGTATTCTTAACTTTATTAATTATCAGAGGGGTCTTGCAGTTGAGCAGACCCGGAGATGTAGCCCTTTAGGGGTGAACTTCGAGATCATTATGGTGTTATGTGATGTATTCTCTTATGTTTCCTTTATTCAGCTTTATCATGTATGATTAGCTTATGTTAGAATGGTTAAGTGGATAAATGGAATTAGCTTTAAATGGTTTTATTCAGTCCTTTCTTGAATGCCATGTTGATCGAATGCATAAGTAGTTTAGATGAGATTTAGCGTAGATGCTAGTATGCAATCGTCTTTTGAAATGCAATAAGTTGGATTATGAATGAATGTATCTTAGAGTAATGGAATCTATTCCGTTGTGGTTAGAAAATTAAGTATGCTTGAATAGATCTCTTATGTTTATGATGGAATTCTAGTGTTTTTGAATATTAGATGTATGGCTTGTTATTTTAAATGAAAAGCTTGAATGAACATTATGAATAGATCTTAATGGATGTGTCATTGCTTGTGATTTACACTTCCATCTTTTGAAAGAAATTATCCTAAATATGAATTATCTCGTTATTAAGATAATCAGCTTATTGGATTAATTGTGTGAGTTAAGTGAATTGTGAAATTTAAGTAATCTCGTTGGGAAACTCTTTAGGTGTTAGTTGATGTCTTCCGCTATGTAATATGAATCTTTGATATCTTGTTGTATCTTAATGTGGTGTAACTTTTTAAAAAAAAAATTTGCACTCTATTCTTGTGTTTTGGCTTAATCCCTTTGGGGTTTCCTGGCGGGGCATTACATCTACTATTACTACAATCTTTTTTGGTTTATTTAAGAAAAAGGATAGTTTAAATTGGTCAACAAGAAAGGCTTCCTATATTATCGTCAAAAATAAACAAATATATATTAGGCACCATTGTAGTTCATATGTCTCCATATTGTCCATTTCCAATACAACCATTCATCCTGTTTTCTAATACTTCTTATTAGTTTTATAAATATTATTCATTTGTAGTCTATTCAAATTTTAGTGGTCAATTGATTGGTGAGGTCTAGACCAAATAGATTATAGAATTATCTTTTTAAGTTTCACTAAGTTGGTATGCCTCCTTGATGCCTCATTTGTAATATCCAATGAACTAGAAGTAAACCCATAATTTGGCATAATATTCCATTATCTATTAGGTCTCTAATGGTTAAACTTTTTGTTTAAAAAAAAATGATTATAGGAATTATTTTGATTGTGAAAACTATTAGAGTTTTGAGAGCTACCATAATCTTCTATATATTTTCCAAGAGAATGGTCGAATTTCATCCTTTTAAGCTCATTGGTCACCTGTCTCAGATTCAAGTCTTTAATTCTTCTAATTTTAATGTAAATCATCAAATCCTATTCTACCAATAAGAGGGGTAAATTTTTATTCATAATAGAAGGAAAAGTACACCATAAGAAGGAAAGATGCCCAACCAAGAAAAGAATACAAAGATTTATCGTGATCCACAAGTTGGTCCAACACATGAGACAAATCTATTGATAGTTAACTCCTATCTCCAATAGACCATCCCTCCATAAAGTTAGATGCCCATTTGGAAAGATAATCGGCCATCCCATTCGATTCCTTGGGAATGTGAATGAAAGTGATTGACTCAAAGAAGCTACAAAATGAAAGAATCTATCGAATAATAATTAGAAGCTACCAACTAACATCATCCAAGGTCTACTAATTCCACAAAGTCACCACTATCTCATAATCAAATTCAACTATAACCCTTTTCCAATAGAGAGAATAACAATGTTCCACCACTTGATCAAAATACCAAGATCCTCCATATAATTGTTAATCATTCGATTAATACTGAGAGGGGGGGTGAATCAGTATTAAGACCAATTGAAACTTTAAACCTGAAATCAAAATTACACTAGATTGAAACCATTTAAAAAATATCTCAACTTCTTTAATTAGATCTAGAAATCTCTTTATTAGATTTTCTTAACACATTAATCAAATCATTTACAACAACTATCAATAATTTCACCACCAAAGAAATCATATAAAATTGATCATCTAGTAACTCATTTACCTTATCAATCAGATCAAATACCTTCTCAAACAACTCCTTATCAATACCAATAACCTCTAATAAATTTTTGATAAAACATCATAATCGGTGTCTCAAAAATAATGCATGAAATGAAACATAAACAAGAACATCACATGAAAAACATTCACACATGAACATCATAAGTTTTTGACGATGAAACCCAAATAGGGAAAACCAATGGTGGGTGTTGGCACCCACAAATATTTGTACTCTTTTGAAGTACACCCTGTTAGGAGCTTGCAATACGCTCGGTTAGGAGCATACCCTATTAGGAGTCACCTAGTCAAGGGATTTGCGTAGTAGCTCGGTTAAGAACCTGATGATCTTTTAGGATCAACCTCATGAGAGGATTTAACACTCTTTTTAGAGCTACCCTATTAGGAGACTTAAATGTTTAAGGCATGTGAGGACCTACCTGATTAAGGGATTTAACCTTCTGCAACTCTTAGGGAACAACAGTAAGACAATGATTTGTTACTTGCACTTCTCTTCTTTCTTGATCAGATCTAGTTATACACAACACTCTGCAACTCTGAGGCATATATCACACTTCACTTTGACAACTTAACACATTCTTTAAGACCACCGACATCATAAATATCAACTCTATATTCCTAAATAGCCATCTCAGCTAGGTCAGCAAAAAACCCTAATTACATCATAAATTTACAATTCAAATCATAAGAGATCAGCATCAATCGATATACAAATCATTACAACAAATTACAATGCAATATCAACTATTGGTTGATCATAACTCATCACGAAAGTCTGATTTGTACCAAAGTCAAACCCTCAAAACACTCTACTAAGTGTTTCGCTAATTCCCAATAAATTCTTCCTTGAATTGTGCCAAAGCAACAATTAAATCTTTTGTGCGAGTTGTGTCATTTTACCAACTTCATGTAGACTTGTCATCGATCACCATCATAACAAAAATCATTATCGGTTTGATGATTTCTTCGCTGGTCTTAAACCCTACTAAAACCTTAGAAAAAATTCACTCAAAATTTGAAACATGCCTTTCAGTAATCTTCACAAGTTCTAGTTTCGGTCAAATACACCTTTCCATGATACAAGTTCACCATCCAAACTGCAAAACACCAATCATCACTGATTGAGCGATCCAATCAAAATATCTCTGCTTTACTTGTTAAAGTACTATTTCATAGAGTTTACTTCCTTGTTGGTAAACCCTATCTTTCAGTAAACCAAATCACTTATATGCTAAAACAAAACATCAAGAACATTAGGAACATCATTTGACAAAACAAATAACTAATCATGTCATCTATTCATAGAATCTCAATCTCTTCATAAAAAATACACTTGTATCATTTTACCGGTGTAGTCATCAGTCTTCAACTACATTAACTCATATGCATCAGTTATGCCAAATGCCTACAATATCCCCCTTTGGCATTGATGACAACACCAATTAGATATACAATCAAAGTAACCTCATCATCTGCAACTTGCTTGCTAGTTTCACATCATTTGTCACTCCCTCCTTTTGTCATCTCTCCCTTAACCAATGCTTCACTCAATCTGATCTTCATCTTCCATATCTAATTTATATTCTTCTCCCCCTTTGACAACAATGGCAAAGATGTAAATGCATCACTTGTCTTCAATTCTACTACTGCCTCTTCCATCATCTCTGCTACATAAATTATAAAAATTATAATAGAGTATCAAATCAGAACTTTACATCAGACTTGCTCCCCCAAAGGAGTATCCTACACCTTCATCAATCCTTAGTGAAAAATAAACATGAAATCCATAGGATTGATGGATCTCCATCATTCTAGTTCTTCTGATGTAGGGGTCTAACCCCTAGTTTACCTCTAAGAAACTCAAAAGTATCCTTCAGTAAGGGCTTAGTAAATATATCATCTAACTGATCTTTACTCTTCACATATTCCATCTTTACCTCCTTTTATTGAACTCTTTCCCTTAGGAAGTGATACTTCAATTCAATGTGCTTGGTTCTAGAATGAAGTATAGGATTCTTAGAAATGTTTCTTACACTTGTATTATCACAATAGATAGTCACTGATTTAGACATATCTATCTTGAATCCTTCTATCAAATGTCTCATCCATATTGCCTACGTGCAATTCATGGATGCAGCTACATACTCTGCTTCAGCTATAGATTGAGAAACATAAGTTTGTTTCTTGCTTTTCCATGCCACTAATATTTCTCCAAGTAGAAAAGATCCATCAGTTGTGCTTCTCCAATCATCCACATTACCTGCCCAATCAGCATCAGTAAAGGCATCCAAAGTAAAATATCCTTTAAAGGGATACCATAAACCACAGTGTATTGTGCCTTTGAGATACTAAAAAATTCTCTTCAAAGAAACCATGTCCCTCTCCTTAAGATCTTTTTGAAATCTAGCCATTAATCCAACAAGATGAGAAATGTCCGGTCTTCTATGGACACCATAGTGTATCTTTCCAATCATAGATCTATACTCTTTTTTCACTAATAGTAGGGGAATTATCTTCCTTTGACAACTTGGAGCCTATCACCATTGGTGTTCCTACTGATTTGCAGTCTTCCATGCCAAAAGTCTTCAACACTTCTTTGATATACTTGGTCTGACAAATAAAGATACCACCATCTGGTTGTTGAGCCTGTAAGCCCATAAAGAACTTTATTTCAATGATTAGAAACATTTCAAATTCCTTTTTCATTATATCAGCAAAGTCCATACATATATCATTATTTCCGCCAAAAATTATGTCATCAACAAATACTTCTGCTATCACCATCTTGTGTCCATTAGTCTTCAAATAAATTTTGTTGTCCTAATTGGTACATTGGAATCCAACTTTTATCGAATGTGCATGTAATCTCTCATACCTTGCTCTTGGTTCCTTCTTTAGACCATATAGTGGTTTGTGCAATTTACACACATTGTCCTTATCATCGGTCAAGGAAAGTCCATCCGACTATTCAATGTATACTTCTTCTAGAATCCCATTTAGAAAGGCTGACTTGGCATCCATTTGGTAAACTTTGAATACCTTATATGAAGCAAATGCCAACATCATCCTTACTCCTTCTAATCTGGCAACAGGTGCAAATGTTTTACCATAATCCTCACCTTCCTCTTGAGCATACCCTTTGCAAACTAACCTTGCCTTATTTCTTACAATGTTTCCTTCTTCATCCAATTTAATCCTAAAGACCTATTTTGTTCCAATTACATTCTTATCCTCCAGTCTAGGGACAACTGACCATTTTTTATTCTTCTCAATTTGATCTAATTCGTCATTCATTTTATTCACCCAATAATCATCCTTTAGTGCTTCCTTAGTTTTCTTGGGTTAAATTGTAGATATCAAACATGAGTTCTCTTGGATCTTTCTCCTCGTTTGCACACCTACATTCTTATCACCAATTATTCTCTCTTGTGAGTGATTCAATCTGACATATCTTGATATTGCTTATGATGATTCTACATCTTCTTCCTCATTGTCATCGCTTACCGGTTGAGCATCCAATTCTGCATTTGTTAGTTCTTCATTAATCTTTGCCTCTAGTTTAATGGTTGAAAAAAATTTCTCATTGTCATCCCTTTCAGGTTTTGATTTTCTTGTACCTTCAGACTTATCGGATAGATCATGAACTTTTACATTAGCACTTTCAACAGTTTTCTTGGTTCTCTTATTGTAAGATTTATATGCTTTACTCTTAGAAGAGTAACCAAGAAAAATTCCCTCATCAAATTTCTAAGTGTCGTTATCTCTCTTAATAAAACATTGACTTCCAAAATTTTTAAAATAACTTACACAAGGGTTTTTTCCATACCATAGCTCATAGGGTGTCTTATTGTTACCTCTCTTTGCCAATACCCGGTTTAGAGTTTATATAGAAGTACTGACCACTTCTCCAAAACATTTTGGATACATTACCTTGCAATAACATGGTTTTTACTGCTTCAACTATTGTTCTGTTCATCCTTTCTGCTATGTCATTTTGTTATGGTGTCCTCGGAGTAGACATCTATCTCTTTATACCCTATTCATCATAATACTTAGCAAATTCATCAGATGTGAATTCACCTCCTTGGTCTAATCCTAAACACTTCAATTTATTACCAGTTTCCTTCTCAACCAGAGCTTCAAATGATTTAAATTTATTATATGCTTCTGAGTTCTCTCTCAAAAATGTCACCCGCGTCATTTTAGAATAGTCATCGGTGAAGATCATGAAATACCTATCACCGTAATAACTCTTTGTTCTCATAGGGCCACATAGATTATTATGTACCAAATCTAAAACATTCTCAAAAATACAATTCTTTCTCTTGAAAGAAATAGAGGTCATCTTACCGATTTGACAATCTTTGCATATCACACTATCCAGTTTGACAAGTTGGGTTATCCTCTTACAACACTTGACTTGCTTATTGTAACCAAATTATCATAATTAACATGACAACATATTTTATGCCACAACCAATTGTCTTCCATTCTTGCAACTAGACAATTATTAATATTACTATTCAAATGGAATAAGTTACCTCTAGTTTGCTTCCCGGTAGCAATCAGTTCACCATTACCTCCAAGAATTCTGCAGATTCCACTCTTAAACTCAAGCAAATAACCTTTATCATTTACTTGACCAACACTTAAAATAGTATTCTGAAGACCATCAACCCAAAATACATCATCAACATTACTCTTCCCATTTAGAGAGATTGAACCTTTACCTTTCACCATGGAAGGAGAGTTATTTCCAAATCTAACAACACCTCCATCAAATTCATTAAGGGTTATGAACTTACTTTTATCTTCGTTCATGTGGTATGAGAAGCCTCTGTCTATAATCCATTCATCACTATTCTCCATATGAGATACTAGAGCCTTTTCATTAGGTAGTTCCTCCTTCACGGCTACAAACACAATTTCTTCATTGTCATCTTCTTCTTTCGACTCCTCATTCGTCACACCTTCATCTACTGCAACATAACAATTGTAGTACCCCTGCCCTAATCAATTTTTAATCTCAGTTTTATCTTAGTTAGTTTATCATAATATAATGATTATAGTCAGATGTATTGATTTAGTGCATATCTATTAATGTGGTTTTCACACTAGTTGTATGCAAGTTGCTTAGTGTTCCTATTTCATGGTATTAAAATTGGGCTAACACTTTTATTAAGTTTATATATGTATGTATTTATGACATTTGGTTGCAGGAGTTTTCAAGTACAGTACCGCATGAGTGCGAGGTTCGTCTTCACTTGGATTTGCAGGTTTGAGAGTACCTCTTTAATCCTTAGAGTTGGATTAGGTGGTCGTAAGACCCTAGTTAACCATAGTCGTGCTCAAGTAAGCATCTCCAGTCGTCGTCGGTATTCCCTTTTTGTTTGGGTTTGTGAGTCGTCTGTCTGGTTGACTTTGTTGGTTTGTGTGCTTGGTGTGTGTGGTTAAATTGATTAATTAGTCCTTAGTATTTAATTTGATTAAATATGTATTTGTGCATTAAAGATTAATGGACTAAATTAAACAAGGTTTCGTTATGTGATTATCGTTGATATTGAATTGCTCAAGTCAGTTTAGGAGCAAGTTAAATTTCATGGTTGATTTTGAATTTTGAATGTATTATGTTTATGCCTACGAAAAGGAAGATTTAATTTTAATTGAAATAGAATTAATTTTATCTTCTTGGCATTTTGGGAAATAGAAAGGTTAAATTGAATTAATTGAGAAAATCAATTTTGAATTGAAAAACAATTTAATTTGTTGATATAGTTGGAAAATAGTAATTTTTGGGAATTAATTTAAATAAAAATTTTAAATCCAAAAATTAGATTTTTGGTCAAACTTTTCCATATAACCTAGACTTTTGGAAAATATTGGGGATTGAATGTTTTTGGAGAATAATATATTTTTGGAAAATATTTTTGGATTGAATTTGGGGGTTTTGGGAGGAGAAGGATTTCTTGAGCTGCAGGTTGGGGCTCTCCATCAGATCCCTTAAAGGAATGCTTATTGAGGTAGGATCTATTTATCAATTTAGTTATTGTTTAAAAAAAAAAAAAAAAGAGGGTTTGAATGTTTTTCATGCTATCTTGGTTCCAGATTCTCCATTGAATGCCAAGATTAAGAACTGTTGTGAAAATTAGTTAGTTTGGCTGATTGCTTGTAATTTTATATGAGAAATGAGTTCCTCTTTGTCCCAAATTGGTTATTTTGGAGGGTTATTTAATAAACACCACTAAATTTAGAAACCTTATCATTCTAGGAAATAATATTTTAAGTCTCATTATGAGACTGTTCTTTAAAAAGAATGGGGCTTTTGTTGTTTAGAAAAAGAATTTATAAAAACCCATTTCTATTATTTAAGAAATCGATTTTTTTTTATGGGTAAATCGAAATTTTTTTAAAACCAAAAAAAAAATTAAATGTGGTTTGGGGTTGGAGGGCAGGGAGCGAAGCTCCACCCGCCTCCTCCCCCCTGCACAGGTTGCAGCTCGTGTGTGGCCGCAGGCTCACCGCGGTGGCCGTAGGGTGCCGTGGGACCTGCGTCCACTGTGGTGGCGCTACCCACATTAGGGTTTCCGCAGTTGGGGTTTGGGTTGCCCAACCCCCACGTTGGGAGGTGGGCCCGACCTTCACCGCCCCCATTTAAATTGTTGTTTTTAAAAAAAAAAAGAAAATCCTTTTTTTAAAATATTTTTTTTATATAAAAAAAATATATATAATAATAAATTAATAATATTAAATGTAATTTTAAATTAGGTTTTTCTTTTTAATTATGTTTAATATTTTAATTAAGTTTTTTTTATTATTAATAAATATTGGCATTAAATAATAATTCAAGTATGATTTGTTATTAATTTATTGTATAGTGTTAAAAAAACACAATAATTAATATTCAAAACTCATCTTATTATTATTAATGCATATTTTGGTAATTAAATACTTTATTTGTCACTTTAGTAGTAATTATTAATTTGTTATATTTAATTAATCGTGGATTAATAAACATATTCTTTAATTAATAGTTAATTTTAGTAATTTTCTTTATATGCTCAAGGAAACAATTTGTTAATCTGGGAATGGATTTTCTTTATTTGGCTTCCCTAAATATGTATTTTTCCTTGATATGTATAGTGTAAATTGGTTCTGGAAAAGACAAATGTGTAGGATTTATTTTGAACCAGTACGTCAATGAGGTGTTAATTGAAGATTAAATAGCTTAATTAATTGGTTAATGGTTGTTTAAATTATATTCTTGTGAAATTGGTTAAAGAACTCATTATGGAGTATTTATGTATGTTTGATGCAATGAACCTTAGAGAGTTAGAAGAACCAAGAACAACCTATACCTAGATGAGGTAGATAACTCCAATCTAATATAGATCATGTAGAAAACTTGATCGACTTTTAACGTTTAGATGAATTCGGAAAAGATTGTATCTACTGGATATTGCCTATGCGAGTTTTATTTCTGTATTCGCTTTTGCTTAAGTAATGGCAAGTCATGCTTTGTTTGATAGGACCATGTTCTATGGATTGATTTGGGGTACCTGTTTCAGTCCTCTATCCTGAGTTGACTGTTGTGCCTCACACATGGGGTGAGTGCTAACACAGACTTGACATGTTGTGAGAAGGCCTGAAATGGCAAACCATCATCCTTGTCTTCATGAAAGCATGTGTGGGTCCACATAAGGCTTGGATGGGCCGGAGGTTTGGATTAGGTTGCCAAGGTAACCCAATATATGGGGCTGGAACATATGAAGACCTGTCATGGTAACCATACTAGGTTGTGTGATGACACTTGTCCCTACATTCGCTAGTGTGTTGTTGTATTGTCTAATAGGAGTACCTTTGTGGGTCGTCCTATTGTCTATGCCCTTGTGAGTACCTGGTTTCATATTAGACCTTGGGTGGTGATGACTCAGTTTTGTGGATGCTCTCTTGGACCTTTGTTTTAGCTTTGATTATGTTCAGTTGGATCCTTTCCTTTTCAAGGATCGTTTATGTATTAATTGACCAATGCGGTCGTTTGTATATTGTTTATGTTTCGCCTTGATGGTAGGATTGTAAATGGTGTAACCTCTTGTATTCTTAACTTTATTAATTATCAGAGGGGTCTTGTAGTTGAACAGACCCGGAGATGTAGCCCTTTAGGGGTGAACTCCGAGATCATTATGGTGTTATGTGATGTTATTCTCTTATGTTTCCCTTATTCAATTTATCATGTATGAATAGCTTATGTTAGAATGTATAAGTGGATAAGATGGAATTAACTTTAAATGCTTGTATGCAGTCCTTTCTTGGATCATGAATAAATGTAGCTTAGAGTAATGGAATCTATGCAATTGTTGTTAAGGAAATTAAATATGCATGGAAAGATCTCATATGTTTATGATAAAATTCTAGTGTGTTAGAATAGTAGATGCATGGCATATATTTTAATGAAAAGCTTGAATGTAAAGTATGAATGAATCATAATGGATAAACATTAGCATGTGATTTATATTTCCATCTTTTGAAAGTAATTATCCTTGTTTATGTATTATCTCATTATAAGATAATCAACTTATTGGATTAATTGTGTGAGTTAAGTGAATTGTGAAATTTAAGTAATCTCGTTGGGAAACTCTTTAGGTGTTAGTTGATGTCTTCCACTATGTAATCTGAATCTTTGATATCTTGTTGTATCTTAATGTTGTGTTTATCTTAAAAATAAAAATAAAAAATTATTGCACTCCATTTGTATGTTTTAGCTTTATCCCTTTGGGGTTTCCTAGTAGGGCATTACATTTGGTATCAGAGCCCATGTTGCAAACACTGGGATCTCTAGTTTCGTTGTGCCCTTAGTTGTTGTGAGGTGTATCAACCTTATGTGCATGCTTGTCCTCCCTTGTGTATGTGAGTGATTGAGCAGACCTTAACTTGTGTGTAACGTGTGTGTTCACACCATGTTCTCACCTTCTTGATGTTGGTGTTTTGAGTGATTGATCATGCTTTATGTGCTTATTAATGTCTTGGTCTACGATTACTCATATTCTGAAAGAGAGTCATATGAACCTTCCTTATGGACTGTTGTACTCTTTGGACTAATCCATTTGGGTTGGTCAGTCCTTGTCTTGAATCTGAAAGTGCGAATTGTGCTTGTTTAAGATTATGATCTATCTTAGTGTTGTCAACTTGAAGGACTAGTATGGTAAATATTGAATGCTTATTTTGTAGCAAAATGAATGATTATGACCATTCCTCTCTCTCTCTAGAAATTAAAAATGTTTGGGATATGTGTACTTATCTCTTATATGAGATTTATTTTTGCAAGAGAAAGGTTGTGACTTCTTGAACCCTTGTGTGAACCCTATGATGCTTCTATGTTTTAGATAATAAAAGGGCTTTAGGTTTGGAAGTTCATTTTGGTCATTCGGAGAAAACTGTATGTTTTCATTAAAGAATTCTCCATGTGTAATGTAGGAGTAACATAATTAAATTCTATCTTGAGTGAGGTGCATTAATATGTGAATAGTTGTTATGTGAAACTGCTTTGTTTGTAAAAGATGTATAAAATGGAATATGTTATTGTAGCTTCAAGAGAGTATTAATGTGTTTCATTAAACCAGTTTGATCGAGAATTTATTTTAGCAATGCTCCATTGAACTTGCTTTTGGATATACATAATTGTCTTATTACATTTAGAAAGTATGAATGAAAAGCTTGTTTGATGTGTATGCATTAATGTGTATTATTTAGTTGATAGTTCCTCCCTTACCTTCTTATCATATCTAATGTTCAATGATAGGTTGCAAAATATGATGTGTCGGTATTGTATTAGAGTAGTGAGAGTTCTCAAGAGGTCTTGTATAATCGATAAGATTGCATGTTTTGATCTCTGTTGTTTTGAAAACTAGAACCTCCTATTGCAACCATAATAATTGGAAACGTCATGTTAGACTATTTTGGCATCCTTCTAAATGGCAGCGAAATGAAAACCATGCAATTAAAATGATAGGCTTATAGTGAGAGATTTTTTTGTATATAGTGTGACCTTGTTGATCTTGTGTCCTTGTAGGAAACAATTTGATTATCAAACTCTCTTTCCCTTCTCTTTGCCTAATCATAAGATTTTTAGAAATGCTATGAAGAATGCATTGATTTAAATAGAATGTTTGTAAAACATGTGAAATTGTATGTTTGCTTTTGGGCTTCTTATGGAAATATGAAAGTCTTAAGCTTTAGAAATGAATTTGCATAGTTAGTAATGTGAATTCGGATGCTTAGTGAAATTTGAGAAAGATATAGGAATGATGTTATTTCCTTATGTAATTGTGAATTGTTAATAATTTCAGTACTTGTATCTAGAGTAAACTTGATTCAATTATTTATATAGAAGGCATAATTAAAATCTTCCTTGAATAGATGTTAGCATACTGAAAAGTACTCCCCGTAAATGTGACTAAACCAGTACTAGTGTAATTGTGTGTATTGTAAGAAACCAGTGCTTATTATATGTGCCCATGGATTGGTGAAGTAATCAACCATGGAGGATATGTTGCTTATGAGTATGGGAAACCATACTATTTATGTGATGTTGTTTATTTGTTTCCCTACTGAGTACCAAACCTCATGTTGTGGGTAACTTAGTATGTTAAGGGGTAGTATTCGAAGTCACCATTCCTTGAATAGTATGGATTGGCTTACGAGTAATGTCAGCGCAAAGCGACTTTAGCTTCTCTACTTTGAGGAATGATATAGTTGTACTATTAAACTATATCAAAGGTGTACTCAATACTTTTCCTTTTGATGAATCTATTTATAGGTTTATATGTGACAGCCTATTCCTTTCCTTTATTTGAGCATTTCGATGGTGATTCTTGAGCATAGTGCTGGTGTAATTTGGAGGATCCTTTGCCTTGTCTTCATGAAAGGTAGGTTTATCCACATGAGCTGCCAGTTAGTACATGTTGGTGGGCATGTGGGTGGACCCTAGTCATGTATACCTCTGGCTACGGCGAGTATCCTTCTAGATACATTGCTATGCAGGATGTGACCTGCACGTGCTTGTTTCCACGAGGTACACTACCATGCGGGATATGCCATTGCTTGTCTTCTCCGCTTGGGGTATTGCCATGCCACTTGACGACGTGATGCGGGGTGATATCAAGGTGCACACCACCATGCTATGTGGGTAGTGTGACTATGTCACACCACATGATGAGCTACTGCAATAGCTAGTCAATTGTTCCTTCCTTCCTTATTGGTGGCTAGATGCTAGTCACATAGTGATGTTATGTGCAGTTGTGATATTCTTATTATTTCTTTGGGGACCAGGAAATTATTTTATTTTGACTTTGAAGGTTTAGCCACGATCTTGTGATCTTTTGCATTCTTGATTTGGTGTTGCAAATTCTAGATTATTTTCTTGCCTTACTATTGGAATTAATGATTTATTATCTTTATTCATCTATACTTTGGTGGCTAAACTGGTTTACCCTTATTGTTTTCATATGTTGGTCTTGTGTTGAAATGTGAAATTCCTCTCTAAGGATGTATGTGACGGACTTGGTAGAGTGTGTACGAGGAAGTAGATGTAGGGAACCTTGAGGATGGGGGTATGTGAGGCTATGTTGCAGCTAGGACCCACTACCTACCTATGTGTGGTGACTATCTCTTGGAGGCTAACCACCTTGCTCAACAAAGGATATTCACAAAGGTCTTGTATGGAAGGTAGCACCGCTATGGTGTGCCTAGCACCATCGAGCCTTTGAGTGAGCTATTGGATATTTATGATCATATTGTTGTTCTGAGATCAAGCATAGAGATGCTGATTGTGCATGTTATCTTTGACCGAGCATTAGACATGCTCACATGTGGCCTTTTGAGTTGTGCATTCCAGTTATGTGGATGGTTATTATGTGTATCTTGGAATAAATTATGCTAACTTGTCACTATGTTATGGGACATTGTCTTTGGAAAGGTTTTCTTATGCCTGGCAAGTGTAAACAATTGAGTTATTTACGTTGCTCTTATTTCATGAAAGTTAATTTGGTTGTAGAAATTGATATTTTAAGCTAGTTCTATGTGATAAAGTTTTATGAAAAAGATGTATTGGTAATGGAAATTGATCATGATGGTATGTTTTCTTGTCATATCTGGTAGATGAGTATGGTAATTGTTGTTTACTGCTTTGTAATGCATTAATTTGGTGAAATGGAAGGGATAAAATTCTTGTTTCTCTGCTATGATTGTGGATAATTTCTAGAATGTTATAAGAAATGTATGGATTTAGATGTATCTTACCAATGGGTAATGGCATTCGTAAAGGATTTAGCAGTAATATTTCATTTATTTATCGAAAGATTTCTATGTGCAATTTGATCTTTGTTGAATAAGTTTCAAGGTTGATGCATACGACATGTTCTCCATCTAGCCTTACGACTTCTAGGAGTAAGTCGGAACCTAGGGGGGAAGAATGTAGTACCCCTGCCCTAATCAATTTTTAATCTCAGTTTTATCTTAGTTAGTTTATCATAATATAATGATTATAGTCAGATGTATTGATTTAGTACATATCTGTTAATGTGGTTTTCACACTAGTTGTATGCAAGTTGCTTAGTGTTCCTATTTCATGGTATTAAAATCAGGCTAGCACTTTCATTAAGTTTATATATGTATGCATTTATGACTTTTGGTTGTAGGAGTTTTTAGGTATAGTACCGCATGAGTGCGAGGTTTGTCTTCACCTAGATTTGCAAGTTTGAGAGTACCTCTTTAATCCTTAGAGTTGGATTAGGTGGTCGTAAGACCTTAGTTGACCATATTCATGCTCAAGTAAGCATTGCCAGTCATCGTCGGTATTCCCTTTTTGTTTGGGTTTGCGAGTCATCTATCTGGTTGACTTTCTTGGTTTGCGTGCTTGGTGTGTGTGGTTAAATTGATTAATTAGTCCTTAGTATTTAATTTGATTAAATATGTGTTTGTGCATTAAAGATTAATTGACTAAATTAAATAGGGTTTCATTATGCGATTATCATTGATATTGAATTGCTCAAGTCAGTTTAGGAGCAAGTTAAATTTCATGGTTGATTTTGAATTTTGAATGTATTATGTTTATGCCTACGAAAAGGAAGATTTAATTTTAATTGAAATAGAATTAATTTTATCTTCTTGGCATTTTCGGAAATAGAAAGGTTAAATTGAATTAATTGAGAAAATCAATTTTGAATTGAAAAACAATTTAATTTGTTGATATAGTTGGAAAATAGTAATTTTTGGGAATTATTTTAAATAAAAATTTTAAATCCAAAAATTAGATTTTTGGTCAAACTTTTCCATATAACCTAGACTTTTGGAAAATATTGGGGATTGAATGTTTTTGGAGAAAAATATATTTTTGGAAAATATTTTTGGAAAATATTTTTGGATTGAATTTGGGGGTTTTGGGAGGAGAAGGATTTCTTGAGCTGTAGGTTGGGGCTCTCCATCAGATCCCTTCTAGGAATGCTTATTGAGGTAGGATCTATTTATCAATTTAGTTATTGTTTAAAAAAAAAAAAGAGGATTTGAATTTTTTTCATGCTATCTTGGTTCCAGATTCTCCATTGAATGCCAAGATTAAGAACTGTTGGGGAAATTAGTTAGTTTGGCTGATTGCTTGTAATTTTATATGAAAAATGAGTTCCTCTTTGTCCCAAATTGGTTATTTTGGAGGGTTATTTAATAGACACCTCTAAATTTAGAAACCTTATCATTCTGGGAAATAATATTTTAAGTCTCATTATGAGACTGTTCTTTAAAAAGAATGGGGGTTTTGTTGTTTAGAAAAAGAATTTATAAAAACCCTATTATTGAAGAAATCAATTTTTTTTTTTATGGGTAAATTGAAATTTTTTTAAAACCAAAAAAAAAATTAAATGTGGTTTGGGGTTGGAGGGCGGCGAGCGGAGCTCCACCCGCCTCCTCCCCCCCCCCCCCCCGCGCAGGTTGCAGCTCACGTGTGGCCGCAAGCTCACCGTGGTGGCCACAAGGCACCGCAGGACCTGCATCCACTGCGGTGGCACCGCCCGAGTTAGGGTTTCCACGGCCGGGGTTTGGGTCGCCCAACCCCCACGTTGGGAGGTGGGCCCAGCCTTCGCCACCCCCATTTAAATTGTTGTTTTTAAAAAAAAAAAGAAAATCATTTTTTTTAAATATTTTTTTTATATAAAAAAATATATTTATAATAATAAATTAATAATATTAAATGTAATTTTAAATTAAGTTTTTTTTTTAATTATGTTTAATATTTTAATTAAGTTTTTTTGATTATTAATAAATATTGGCATTAAATAATAATTCAAGTATGATTTGTTATTAATTTATTGTATAGTGTTATAATTAATATTCAAAACTCATCTTATTAGTATTAATGCATATTTTGGTAATTAAATACTTAATTTGTCACTTTAGTAGTAATTATTAATTTGTTATATTTAATTAATTTTGGATTAATAAATATATTCTTTAATTAATAGTTAATTTTAGTAATTTTCTTTATATGCTCAAGCAAACAATCTGTTAATCTGGGAATGGATTTTCTTTATTTGGCTTCCCTAAATATGTATTTTTCCTTGATATGTATAGTGTAAATTGGTTCTGGAAAAGACAAATGTGTAGGATTTATTTTGAACCAGTACGTCAATGAGGTGTTAATTGAAGATTAAATATCTTAATTAATTGGTTAATGGTTGTTTAAATTATATTCTTGTGAAATTGGTTAAAGAACTCTTTATGGAGTATTTATGTATGTTCGATGCAATGAACCTTAGAGAGTTAGAAGAACCAAGAACAACCTATACCTAGATGAGGTAGATAACTACAATCTAATATAGATCATGTAGAAAACTTGATCGACTTTTAACATTTAGATCAATTCGGAAAAGATTGTATCTGCTGGATATTGGCTATGTGAGTTTTATTTATGTATTCGCTTTTGCTTAAGTAATGGCAAGTCATGCTTTGTTTGATAGGACCATGACGTATGGATTGATTTGGGGTACCTGTTTCAGTCCTCTGTCCCGAGTTGACTGTTGTATTGTGGTGGTGTCGTAGTTGGTCATATCCTCTATGTGGGTGTCGAATGATGATTCATGGTTGACCTTAGTCGGTCAGGTCTCTAGTTAGAGTACTGCTACTAAGTGTACCACCTTTGAGTCATGTTTGACCAGATGGTTGTTCCCTCCTTTTTAAACTCCGTTCATCTGACCATGTCTATTCCTTGGTTTTTGAGTTTGTCTGAGTATAGTCTAGTGTCATATGGGAAAGTCACTTTCGATTGGGGGCCGTGCCCAAAGAGGTTGCTGGGTAACCCATCGAAAGTGAGTCTAATAAGTGATAACCTAATAGTAGCTTAGAATGTAATCTCTAAGTAAGATAATTGTGCCTCACACATGGGGCAAGTGCTAACACAGACTCGACATGCTGTGAGAAGGCCTAAAATGGCAAACCATCATCCTTGTCTTGACGAAAGGATGTGTGGGTCCACATAAGGCTTGGATGGGCTAGAGGTTCAGATTAGGTTGCCAGGGTAACCTAGTATATGGTGCCGAAACCTATGAAGACCTATCATGGTAACCATACCAGGTTGTGTGATGACACTTGTCCCTACATTCGCTAGTGTGTTGTTGTATTGTCTGATAGGAGTACCTTTGTGGGTTGTCCTATTGTCTATGCCCTTGTGAGTACCTAGTTTCATATTAGACCTTGGGTGGTGATGACTCAGTTTTGTGGATTCTCTCCTAGACCTTTGTTTTAGCTTTGATTATGTTCAGCTGGATCCTTTCCTTTTCAAGGATCTTTTATGTATTAATTGACCGATGCAGTCATTTGTATATTGTTTATGTTTCACCTTGATGGTACGATTGTAAATGGTGTAACCTCTTGTATTCTTAACTTTACTAATTATTAGAGGGGTCTTGCAGTTGAGCAGACCCGAAGATGTAGCCCTTTAGGGGTGAACTCCGAGATCATTATGGTGTTATGTGATGTTATTCTCTTATGTTTCCCTTATTCAATTTATCATGTAAGAATAGCTTATGTTAGAATGTATAAGTGGATAAGATGGAATTAACTTTAAATGCTTGTATGCAGTCCTTTCTTGAATGCAGTAAATTACATCATGAATAAATGTAGCTTAGAGTAATGGAATCTATGCAGTTGTTGTTAAGGAAATTAAATATGCATGGAAAGATCTCATATGTTTATGATAAAATTCTAGTGTGTTAGAATAGTAGATGCATGGCATATATTTTAATGAAAAGCTTGAATGTAAAGTATGAATGAATCATAATGGATAAACATTAGCATGTGATTTATATTTCCATCTTTTGAAAGTAATTATCCTTGTTTATGTATTATCTTGTTATAAGATAATCAACTTATTGGATTAATTGTGTGAGTTAAGTGAATTTTGAATTTAAGTAATCTCATTGGGAAACTCTTTAGGTGTTAGTTGATGTCTTCCTCTATGTAATCTGAATCTTTGATATCTTGTTGTATCTTAATGTTGTGTTTATCTTAAAAAAAAAAAAAAAAATTATTGCACTCCATTTGTATGTTTTAGCTTTATCCCTTTGGGGTTTCCTAGCGGGGCATTACAACAATGTTTTTTTTCCCTTTCCTTTGAATCTTCTAATATTCTCTTTCTTATCAATGTTAGGGCAGTTAGTAGCAATATGACCAATTTTACTACAAGAGAAACACTTCAAAGGTAGCTTTCATTTATAGTTACCTGTGCCTCTTGGAAATCTCTTTGCTAACAGTGCCTCAAGTTCCATCACTTGATCTTCATTGTCTTTATTTCCCTGGTTACTCCTGTCAATTTTTCTGCACTCATGATTTTGACATATATCTTTTTCTTTTCTAGAAGATGAATCGGTAACAAAATCTTTAATGGAAGATTCAGTAGATTTTGTCACACTGTTGTCAAAATTATTTAGGTCAAAAGTTGTAAGCTTACCAATCAATGAATAAATAGTTACCTTATCCTTTGAATAAGATCTAAGTTCTTGGATTTTAAATACTCTTATAGCATACTGAAGTTGAAGAGATCTGAGCATTCTACTTATTATTGCATCATCTTCTATTTTACCTCCAGCACTCTTTATGCTGCCAATAATTTCTTTGATTATTTGAGCATACTATGCAATATTCTCTCCTTCAAGAATTCTAATGTCATCAAACTTTCCTCTCAAGCTTTCTCTTTGGCTCTTTGAACATGCTCATCTCCTCCATATATTATCTCTAACTTTTCCCAAAGCTCATCTGCAATTACCAATCCTTTAACATCAACATATTTTGAGTTAGATAAATTACTTACAAGAGCTTCTAGGGCTTGCATGTTATCTTGTTGTTCTCTGAGCTCATCTGGTGTCAAGGGAGTAGTAGTAGGAGCAACATATGTTGCTTCAACTTTCTCCCAATATTGTGCACCAAGACCTTTCATGTAGATCTTCATTATGTCTTTTTAGATAGCTTGTAGTTATCCTTGTTGAACTTAGGACCCTCTTTCTTCATCATCTTCACTTCCTCTGAATATTTTCCTCAAGTGGTTAGGCTTTCTCTATTGGACACAATGGATCACTAAGAGGGGGGTGAATCAGTGATTTAAACAATTTTTACTTAATCAAAGCTATACCTATTCAATATGAAATAAACAAAATGTAGATAGGTTATCAATGCAATGCAAACAAGGTGTGTAGGAGAAATATCTAAAACATTAGTACAATACACACATGAAGATGCAACACACAACACTGGGTGTATGAGGAAAACCTAATGTGGGAAAAAGCTCGGTGAGAATAGTTGTTGGATATCTTCTATTCCAATCCAACCTCACATTGAAAAGATCCGATTACAAATTTTAGGGCACCAACCCCTGATTTATGAGCACCAACTCAAAGGAGCACCAATCGCTACACAATTATAGGCTACAACCTAAATGAGCTAAACCCATGAACTAAGTAGCTACTCAGTGAAAATAATATGAAAACTTAGATATACAAATGATGTTTGGCAGCCCTTCAAGGCTTTGCACTACTGACTTCTATCTTACCAGTTTGTATTAACTCAACACACATTGAAAGTTATCTTTTCTATTAGTTATAACTCTGCTTAATCTTCTCTCCCTCTGTTCTGTTGAATTCATATCACACTTGGTCACTCTGTATCAGGTACTACTTCTTTTAGTTTGTCACCTCTGCATTCTATGTGCACTCTACCAGTTTGTTCCTTACACTAGTTTATCCTGCTTCTCCTTACCGATACACTCTTCACTCACAAACACTTAAAGTATTTTTCTATTTAGCTTTCAAACAATAATTTCACTCTTTTCTTCACCCTTCAATAGCACTACTATTTGTCTTAGGTCACCATATTTAAAATGAAGCTTTCTTCAATAACTAATTCAAATAGAGGGTGGCTAGGGTTTTCTTCTTCCGACCAAATTTGCATCCAATCTGATCTGATCCACCTTGGATCAACACCTACACTGGAGGAATGAGCCATGGCACATTTTCCATCTGTCCAAAATATGTTTACCAAAAATAGCAAACCGGACCATGATTTTCAGCCTTGAAATCTATCGACTCACTTATGACCCAGTTGTTTCCTTCTTGAGGTCCTCTTGCAATCTAATTTCATTGCTTCGATCCAAGTGCCAACAAATCCCTAATCTTTCATTGTCATTCATTCTTCCTCGAGAAACATCAATTTGTTATCAAACTGTGACTTGTGGTTGTTTCATTTAATGTTGACTAACTGCTTCGACAACCATGTTGATAGAACCTTCACCAACCTCTCCATGTGGCATCACATCAACATACACTCATGTTACCCACACAAGGTTGATTTAAACTTGAACACCTAACAAACTCATACTGGCACATGACCTTACCGGTGAGACCTTCTCCTACTGCTAACCGGTAGTATACACTACACCGATAGCACAACTTCACCTCCTATGGTTTTTAATCTCTTTGTCACTCTGCCTCTTTATCAAAAACATTATCACAAACAAATAGCCAGCCTTTATACTGATTACAACTTGTCATGCCAACACACAACTTCATATCACCTCTTACTGGTGATGTTACTGACAGTCTTAATACATATTTGTCTTCCACCATACCAGTTGATAAGCCTTCATGTTAATCTTCCTTATGTCGGTTCAATCTGCTTCATAACAAGTTGACATAACCTATGGTGCTTAAAATTTTTTCTATCAATTATTGTCCTTCCCCACTTTGGAATATAAAGAGTTGTCATAGCTGTTCACATTGCATTTTGTTGTACTTAAAAATTTTCCTCTCAATTATTGTCCTTTCCAACTTTGGAATATAATGAACTGTTGTAAGTATCCACATTGTAGCTTAATTTTTTTTTGTATCAATTATTGTCCTTATTGGAAATAGCACTAGATGACATAAATTGTGGAGAATAGCTTGCCATAAAAGGCCAAAATGTAAGAAAGTGAAATGAAAAATAGTGTAGAAAGTGGGTCGAACAGCTAGCTATAAAAGTCTATTTGTTTCTAATCACTTATTGTCCTCCTTAAAAATAGCACTACATGACATAAATTGTGTAGAATAACAGGCCATAGAAGACCGAAATGTAGGAGAGTGAAACTAAAAATAACGTATAAAGTGGGTCCATCAGCTCATTGCTCAGGCTCCATCAATAAAGTTTCTTTTCACATCAAATTGTTGTCCTTCCGATTAGAAAAGGCCAAAACAATAAGAAAAAATCTGTGATACATCATGAAACGTTGACATGGCATTCTAGATATTCTGGTTAAAGCTTTCTCCCATCCTTGTCTTTGTACAAAATGTCAAAACAATGGTGTAGACATTGGATCGAACAGCTAGTCATAGAAGGAAAAATGCTATAAAAATACAAAATATCGATTGGATCGAACAACTAGTAATGGTGGTGCTCTGCTTCTTTCTACTTGCGTTTGAAATATGTCCTTGAATGCGATATAAAAAAGAAGCCTAACATTTCAATTTTTTCTATTTAATAATTAAATTAAAAATCATAATATAGTTATATTATGTTTTTTAATTTATATTCTAATTTTTAATTTAATTATTAAATATAATAACTATCTTGTCAAGGCTCCGTTTTGATGCATATATAGACAAGTCCATAGGCAACTCCATTTATTGGTACCCATAGTGCACATTTATTGGGGTATTTGTGCATAAGTATTGGTCATTTTTGAGGTGGTTGTCAAGGCTCCATTTTGATGCCTATATCTTAAATACATAGTTGAAATATGATTTGATCTCTTTAACACACAAACCAACTATGATAAATAAAATCAATCAATGAATTAACCCCAAAAATGATCTCAACATTTGCCAAATGTTGCACATTCCTTGATATTGCCCCATTTTACATATTCATATAACATAGCCTATTTTTTCAAATTCAAATTCTTGTCGAAGGGGTTGTTTTCTATTGGTTAAAGAATTGAGTTCTCATTGTGGAGATCGAAGTTCAAATCCCAGAGGAACATCAAATATGGAATTCAAAGTTCTGACTCTTAGTCTTCTATAGTTGGCTTCTCGTGGTCTTCTATAGGTTGATTCTAGTGTGGTTGCTCGAAATGAACTAATGGTGGTTTCTAATATGTGGATTCTAATTTGTGACTCTTGGCCTTCCATAGGTTGATTCTAGTGTGGTTGCTCGAAATGAGCTAGTATTAGTGTCATGGTTGTGGTTACTCGATATGAGCAAATATTAGTGTCATGTAATGATCTCAAGGTGATGCTTGTACAAGAAAAGTATTTGTAAATGATCTGGAATATAAAAAAAAAAAATCAAATTCTTTCTAATATAAAAAAATAGCACTTAAGCAAAAAATTCATTTTTTAATTTGCATAATATGCATTAAAATATACAAATTAAAAACAATAAGAATATAGTGTATATTTAAAAGAATTTCAAAAATGATAATAATACATCTAGCAATCATTAAAAATGTATGGTATAGGATTATGTAATAAACAATTATATTTATTCAAAAGCAATTAAAGGTACAAAGTACATGAAACATCTTCTTTCTTACTTTTATGTTTTTTAATATTAAAATTATTATAATCATATGTACTTTTATATTTAAAAAAAAAATCTTTCGAAACAATCAAATATATCTTTAAAAAAAATGGAAAACTCATGTCTACTACTACTACAATCCTTTTTGATTTATTGAAGACAAAAGATGCTTTAAATTGGCCAACAAAAGAAGGCTTACTATTCTTATTCCTAATTAAGTAATTATTTTTAATCTATTTAAATTCAGAGACACAATCATATTATATTACTATCTCATTATTATCCTCAAAAGGAAACACATATATATCAAGTACCATTGTAGTGCATATGTCTCCATATTTTCCACTTCCACTACAACCATTCATCCCATTTCTTAATACTTCTTAGTATTGAACTAATTATATGATTTATTTGTATTCTACTCAACTTTTAGTTGTCAATTGATTGGTGAAGTCTAGATGAAATAGATAATAGATTTATCTCATTAAGGTTCACTAAGTTTGTATGGCTCCTTATGCCTAATTTGTAATATCCAATGAACTAGAAGTAAACCCATAGTTTCACATATTATTCCATTATCTATTAGGTCTCTAATGGTTAAACTCTTTATATTAAAAATTAAATTATTATAGGAATTATTTTGATTGTGAAAACTATTATAGGTTTGAGAGCTACCATAATATTTTATTATTTCTCCAAGATAATGGTCAACTTTCATCCTTGTAAGCTCATCGATTACTTGTGTAAGAATCAAGTCTTTAATTATTCTAATTTTAATGTCAATCAAGAAGTTAAATCCTAGATTCAAATTATATGCATAATGGCACCATTTTCTAATTGACTAACTATATGGTAGTTGTACACACTTAATTTTCTACTTATTATTCAAAGAATGAATTTATAAAAGGCTACGTCATACTAAAAATAGCATGATTACTATAGAGTTAACTTATATTAGGTATCATAGGGGTAGGATAACCTTTTTCCAAGGTCTAGAGATACATTAATTGTTTCTACATTTGAAGAATAATCTTTTGTATAGGGTTTAGTAGAGGTTATTTTTTAGGATAATATTAATAGTTGGGTTTGACATTATAGAATATCCTAATTAATGTAAAGATACCATACCTCTCCTTATTAAATGATCCTTCTATTGTTATAAAATTACTACCCCTGAGTATGGTATATCTACAGTATCCATAGTCACTTACATTATACTTATAAATAATCTAGTTAGGATCCAAAACATTAACATATGCTTGAAAAATGAATGCGACAATTTTAGTATACAAATTTACTATCTTTTTGAATCATTTGTGAAATATAGTGTTGAAAAAAATTACAAACTCACTAGAAACTCTTTTGTTGAATGCTCAATAGGACTGAGAGGGGGGCAAATCAATCCAGAACTTTGAAAATAGTTATCGATAAAGTTATTTAATATCAACACTTTAATCATCAACACATCAAACAAAAACACATTAACACATGAACACTAGATATACATGGAAAGCCCAAATAAGAAAAACCATGGTGAGAATCTAACTCATAATATAATAACAATGTTTACAACTTTTTACACTTTAAGCCAAGGAGAACCAACACCTAAAGGACTTAAACAACTAAGGTGCACTACCATAGGCAAGATACAAAGGACTTGTGCAACTTAAGAATACTTCTTGACGACAAGATACAAATTGTTACCAAAGGACCCACTATCAATCAACAATGAATGAAATAGCTGAATTGAAATTGGAAGGATTATTTTCATCATGAAATTGTCCTTGAATAGTAATCAAGCAACCAATAACATGGAAAACATCTATAACAGTCTCCAATGTCACAACACTCTATCTTCCATAATATATCAGCTTCAAAGCTCTTCTCAAACTAACTATTTCATCACCACAAACTCAAATATGCTTGTGAATCATTCACATATACTTCTCACATAATTCACTTCTCATCTATTCTCGCTTGAGATAATCATTAGTTAAAAAATATTGAACTATAATAAACCATCATTCACTTTGTTTTTTTAATGATTCTTCTAGAATGGTTTAAGATTAAATTATATTGTAGATTATTATGAGAGGATAAAAATTAGTGCTATTGATATTATCAAATGTCACATAGAGTGTTGTTATTCACTTTTGACAAAAGTTAGTAAGTTTCTACATTATCGGCTATTAATTGATTATTAATAAGAAAATTTAATTAATAATAATAATAATAATTTATTATTAGGTGCTATACTATAGTATCTATTATGAAATTCGGGGTCAAACCGAGTGGAAAGTCCTCACTTCCCCCAATTCGCAATATCTAAAACCTAGAAAAGGGGAGATTTTCCATTGAAATCCCAGACCTTATTATTGACCATAACATTAACCTTATGGCAATGATATTGGTAGGAAAATTTTTGGAGCCTAGTCCAAATATTGATATTGTTAGGGCATTTTCTAAATGTAAATGGTCATTGAAAGGAAAAGTGGAGATTACAACTATGCCAAAAGGGGCTTTGTCTTTGGAATTCTCATGCAAGGAAGACACGTCAAGGGTGATTTATGATGGTCCCTAGTTGGTTGGTAAAGCTACACTAGCTCTTCAAAAATGGGCACCTGAGATGGCACTTAACGGATCCTTTTTTGTCCAGGTGTTAGTTTAGGTTAGATTGCCAGGGCTTCCCTTAGAATTATGGGTGGAAGATGTGTTTAAAGGAATCACTAACTCATTTGGTGAACTCCTCCTGATGGACTCCACAACTGTGGCCAGAAGAAGACTTACTTTTGCCAAAATTTGTGTTGGAGTTACACAAGGAAAAGACATGCCTCTATCCATTGAAATCAACTCTCAATTGGGAAAATGGAACCAACCTCTGGAATATGAAAGCATCCCCTTCACCTGCTTTCATTGTAAAAAAGCAGGACATATAGCAAGGAAATGCCCTTTGCAGATAGCCATAGTGAAAGAAAAGAAAGAGAGGATGTTACAGTGGAAATCTACAAACCCTATTAAGCAAATAAAGAATAATGAAAAAGAGAGAAGTCTCGAAGAGGACCAAAATATTATTATCCCATACATAGTAGAGAAACACACTAATAGTAATGAGGATATACCAGATATACCTTTAAATGATAAAGGTAAATGAACCAAACAGGTAAAGGTATTAAAGGTCAAAATGATACAATTCAGGAGGATCAAAAGAGTGATAACCTAGAAGAATGAGAAATACAAGTAGTAATACAAAATAATGAGGAAGCTGATTTGAACCACATTGTAGAAAATACCAATGGAGCAAGCCTCAACAATGACTTGGAAGAATCTCAGTAGTGCTTGATCCTTGGAAGTATCTCGCTTTCAGGATCACAACAATCTATAGATCCAGTTCAAGAAACTGACCACCTATCACCTACGTCCTCAATGCTTAAAGAAAGATGGGATGATGATGATGTTGGGGACAAGCAGCCAACTACTCAAGAAGAAGATTGCTACATGAATGAAGGAGTAGATAGAAAGAGAGGGAGCAAAAAAGGGCCTAAGGCAGTACCCCAGGCTAACTCTATCAAAACAAGATACCATAGTAAAGCTGACACGAGTTTCATACCATCTCCTCTAGGAAGGAAAAGACCAAGCTAGATCAGAGATCAAGAGGCCAATAAGAACATAGTAGATGGTACTCAGATGACCGTCAATGAGGTATGTTCCCTACTCAAGAAATGAAATAATCTCATGGAATATACATGGACTGAATAGCCCACATAAACAAGATGTTCTAAAAAATTTAGTTAGAGATCATAGACTGGACATCATTATTATCCAAGAAACTAAAATGAGTACAGAGAAAGTTGAAAAAATTAAGCTTTTTAAGTATGGTGAACTTTGCGGGGGAAGCTTAGATGGTTCCTCTGGGGGTATAGCTATTTTTTAGAACCTTAAGAGGGTGTCAAGGGACCTATTCATGCAAGACAAAAATATGGCTTTCATTAGGTTTAATCACATTGGGGATATAGTACATCCTTACTTCTTACAAATATTTGTGCCCCTAATAATAGACTTGGCAGAAGAAAATTCTGGAAAAAATTGGAGGCTATTAGTGCCCTTCACAAGGATGATATGTGGATCACTATGGGGGACTTCAATAATCCTCTCCATGATGATGAGAAGTTTGGAGGCGTCTCCTCTCAATTGGATAGCAGAATGGATCTTTTGAACTTTATCAACAATCAAGGCCTGCATGACATTGATCTCCAAGGTGCCAAGTTTACTTGGACAAACAGAAGGATGAGGGATGATCTCATTCAAGTCAAAATTGATAGGGCCCTCATCTCTAATGAATGGTTTAACCACTATCAATGCTCCTCTCATCTATCTCCCGTATAGGGTCTGACCACTTCCCTGTAATATTTACTGCAGCTAACACCAATGTTAAAAGAAATTTCCCATTGGATTTGAAACAATGTGGCTAGACCACCCTAACCTTGCAAAATTCATTGAGAAGTGGTGGTCTATTGAGGTCAAAGGTACAACTATGTATAGAACTGCTAAGAAACCTAGAAATGTAAAGGACAACATGAAGAATTAGAACAAGATGGTTTTCAGGGACATGTTTGCTGCCAACACTAAAACTCAGATGGAACTCAAGGAAATGCAGGATAAAATCCAAAGTAGCAGATACAACGAAGTCTTTATCAATGAGGAAAATAAAGTTCTGATGAATTACCATAGGATTATTAGAAGAGAGGAAGAATTATGGAAAAAGATCCAAATCCCTATGGCTTAAAGCAAGGGATAGAAACACTAGATTCTTCCATATGACTCCATTGAAACACAAAGCAACTAATAGAATATCTAAGTTAAAAAATGGGGAAAATGAAATTAGGAAGGATGAGGAGATTGGGAAGGAAGTGAAGAATTTGTTTACCTCTATGCTCTCGGCAGACCATGGTCCGAATGGTCAATTTTAGGACACTGTCATTGAATTCATCCCTCCTATCATTAGCAAGGAGCAGAACAAGGATCTTGTGGCAAAAATATGGTACAAAGAGGGTTATATGAGTACCCCACTTAAGATCTCAACATAGCCCTATGTCGATGTCTTAAGGAATCTAGAAACAATGATACCCACCTCCAACACCAAGGAGATATTCTTTAGAAAATAATTCCATAAATATAAGCTAGAAAGGGAATACTCTTTAAGGATAAGATAATTGAAAAAGAAATAACTTGCAACAAGTGTAAAGAGGATCCTTGGAGGAGAAGATATCTTTTGTCAAAATACATCTACCTCCAAGAGGAGTCCTATGAACAACCATAGCATCTTCTACCAAAGAAAGAAAGGATACCAAGAATACACACCTTCCCCCTATTGCTAGGTGAGAGAGATTATTTGATGAAAGATACACACTTTTGACCCAATGTGAAGGGGTAATTTTATAATGCATATACATTTCCAAGTGAAAAAGAGGTTTTAGTCAAGGACACCCACAAATTCCCCCCAAGCATAGGAGAGATTATACAAAAACAAATGCATAATTTACTCACATGAAACAATATTACACGCAAAAAAAGACATTAATATATGTAAAATAAAATTCCAAAGAAGAGATAATCTTCAAGAGAGAGAGAGAGAGAGAGAGAGAGAGAGAGAGAGAGAGAGAGAGAGAATAAAATATCACAAATTCACCTAAGGAGGGATTATTCATAAGAGACATACCATTTTAATGCAAATCAAAGTATGAAAAATGTAACCCCTAAAGGGATTTAGGGAAAAATAAGATAGAGGATAGAATGAACAATGTTTTTTCTTACGGAACAAATAGGTTTTGAAGGGACCTAAAACCCTTTAATAAAGAACTACATCAAAAAGCTGCATAAAGATAAACAATTCCAATGCAGCCCCAAAGACAACAAAAAACCAACACAAAACCAAAAACCAGGAAAAAGATAGCACAAAGACAAAAACTAGTATAATTTCTTAAGGGCCTCAATGAAAATTTCTAGGTGAGTCATGTTAAAATAAATCTTCTTCGATTCCCAAATGTCCTCATTAGCTGATTTCTTCTTTAGAATAGCCCTTGTACTTATGCACGTTCATGTGTTGTATCCTCAATCTTTTTATCCAATGCCTCCACAACCACTTTAGCACCTTCCTATTGATTGGTTTTGAAGAAGTTGAGAAAGTAAAAGTTTTGAGATCCCAAGAGCATCTACAAGAAAAATGCCTATCACAAGAGAAGGTTGGAGACGAAACATAAAAAAGCTCTGAAGAAAAAGATTATCATTCAGAGAGGGAATTAATAAGAAAAGTTACAATACAATCCTTATTATAGGAGAATAGAAACCCTAAAGATGTGCAACCCTAAAGAAACCCTAAAGGGACAAAGAATATTTAATAATTAAAATAATTTTTAAATACCTACAATATTATTAAATGCCTAAGTTTAGCTTAAGTGTAGAGTATAATAGACTAATAATTAAATAAATAATTATTAGCTAATACAAGATAACTCTAACACCCCCCCTTAAGATGAACTTAGGGAGTAGCTAAAAACACTAAATGAAGGAAAGAAAAATGCAACTACAAGAAGAAGGCAAAAATTTGGGTCCCGGCAACAAGGCTTGATGAGGTACCCAATCACAACCAAATCTCTATGAAATGGAGAAATAGAGAAAACCACATGGGAAAAACTCTACTCCAAAAAGAGATGGGAAAAAGCATGCAAAAAGAAACATGAAGGAAGGAAGGCCTCAATGGGACCCCCCAAGGACAACTTCCTTCATCCCAAGCATAAAGTGCAACTGAAGATAGCATGGAGATGCAAAAGGTTCAGTGAAGATTTCAACAACCTGCTCCTCTGTCAGAATGTACTCCAAGATGAGAAAGCCATCCTGCATCAACAGTCTGATGAAGTGCATGTGAAGCTCAATGTGTTTAGAATTTTGGTGCTCCACTGGATTGTGGGAAAGGTGAATGGCACTCTGATTGTCACACCAAATAATAGTGGGACTATCAGGAGGGAACCCAAACTCAGTCATCAACAGTTGAATCCATAAAACCTCCTAACTGGCTAACATCATTACTTGGTACTTAGCCTCTGTAGATGATAATGCAATAGTAGACTGCTTCTTGCAAGACCACGTGAGAGGACTAGAGCCAAGGAAAAAAGCAAAGCTAGAAATAGACTTTAGATCTTGAGCATCACCAGCCCAATCTAAGTCAGTGAAGCCAACAATGTGAGGGGATCCTGAAGTATAGTGAATGCCAAACTGACTAGTGCCCCAAATGTACCGCAAAATAAGTTTGTCTTCTTGCCAATGGCTCTCATGGGGATCATGGGAGAATCGAGAGACAAGACCAACCACAAAAGAAATTTCTAGGTGCATATGGGTCAGGTACAACAAATTGCCAACCAACTGCTGATATAAGGTAGAATCCACAAAAGGTGTAGAACAAGTGGGAGACAAATCAAAACCTAACTGAAATGGTGTGGGTGTAGGATTGCAAGTATGCATGTCAAAATCTGTGAAGCATATCAAGAGCATACTTCTATTGAAGTATGGAAATCCCATCAGAAGACTGAATAACCTGGAGACCCAAAAAATAGTGTAGAAGACCAAGATCTGACATCTCAAACTGCTCCATCAAGGCATGTTGAATATCCTAAATCAAGGAGGATGAGCTACTAGTAATGATAATATCATCAACATAGAGCACAAGAATAACTATATCAACCCCCTGACATTGAATGTAAATTGTAGGATCGGAATGACAATGTGTAAAGAGTGTGGAAAGAAATGAAGAGTCCATCTTCTCATACTAGGACCGAGGAGCATTTTTGAGACCATACAATGAACATCAGAGTCTGTAAACCAAAGAGGAATCCTACACAAATCCTTGAGGCTGCTCCATATAGATCTCCTAATGAAGGTCTCCATGCAAGAAAGAACTCTTCACATCCATCTGAAAAATTGTCCATCCCTATGAAGCTGCCAGAGAAAGTACAAAGTGAATAGAATTCACCTTGGAGACAAGAGCAAAGGTCTCTGAGTAATCAATACCCTCTACCTAAGAAAACCCCTTCACAACAAGATGAGCCTTAGACTTATTAATAGAACCATCTGCAGCATACTTTGTACGATACATCCACTTGCACCAAACCAACTTCCTGCTCTTTGGAAGAGAACAAAGATCCCAAGTATGATTCTTCATCAAAGAAGAATACTCCTCATCCATGGCCCTAGCCCACTCTGGGTAACCTGTTGCCTATGAAAATTTCTCAAGATCTTCTAAAATGGCATGACTCAGAATACTGGAACCAGATTTCAGTGGATGAGTATGACGAGTGTTTGAAGGATCACCTACCAAAGAATCAACAACAACAACTATAAACCGGGCCCACTTGGGTAAAGGCTAAGTGATGGAAGGTGGTGGTGATGGTGGCACTAGTGTTGGGTTGATGATGGACCATCATATGCACCATCCTCAAGGAAGAAGGAATCCTCAAAAGATGAAGAGGGAGGAGGAGGTAGTGAGGGAGAAGTTGTCGATGGAGAATCCATCTGAGGGAGGTTCTCATCAAACTGGACATCCTACCTAAATAGGACCTCTCAGGAATCAGGATCAAACAACCTGTAGGCCTTAACATCCTCACAATAGTGAACAAAAATGAGTGGTTAATTGTTCCTCTCTATGGCTTTCCTCCGAGCATCTGAAATAAATGCCCAAGCCTCACTACCAAAAACACATAATGAAGAAACATCAGGCTTCACATGGGACCAAGCCTCCTCAGGAGTCAATTGGCACAATGCATTATGAGGCATCTGATTCTGAATATGAGTGGTACAATTAATTGCCTCAACCCAAAAGGTAGGTTGCATAGAATGTGACTGAAGCATACAATTGGCCATCTCCCTTAGTGTTCAGTTCTTTCTCTCAACAACACCATTTTGCTGAGGGGTGTTAGGGACTGATAACTGATGCTACAAACCATGTTGGGTGCAGAAATCTGTAGAAGCCTAATTCACATATTCTCTTCCATTATCTCTATATCCTCTTTATAGAAAGACCAGACTACTTCTTGAAAAATGTCTTAAAGAATCGAAATGAATCAAAGACATCAGACTTGTACTTAAGAAAGTACACCCATGTGCGTCTAGAGAAGTAATCAATGAAAGTGAGCACATACTTGGACCCTGAAAAAGATGGAGTTGGAAATGACATAAGATCATCGTGGATCAAATCTAAGGGTTCCTTAGCATGGGTGGCTCTACCTATAGAAAAAAGATCATGGTGATGGTTTCCAAGTGCACAATCTCTACATACACCATCAATACAAGATATCTAAGGGAGCCCAATAACAAGTGCCTATGTGATCATTTGCTATAAGTATCTATAGTTGACATGGTAAAAATGCTCATGCCATAGTCTTCTGACTGAATCTACATGGGCAACAAGAGAAACACTTGAATCATTTGGACTCTCAAAGCCATCAAACCAATATAACCAAGAATCAAAATCAACACTGCCAATAGCCATAACCAAATTAGGATCATGGAGCTCTCTAATACCCACATCATGTGGGGAGAACTCAAATGTTTTATCAGAGCCAGAATGACAAATGTGATAAACAAAGAGAAGGTTCATCAAAATATTAGGAACCAAAAGAACATCTTGAAAAAACAACCACCTATCAAAGGAACAAAACTTAAACCTGAAACTGAAAGTTGTGGTGAGTCACCAACTGCAATCTATAAAGTAGTACTATGCGAAAGTGAGGTAACAAGCTGCGATGAGCGTGTCATGTGGTGAGAAACCCCAAAATCAATAATCCAAGTGGATAAAGAAGGAATATCTCATGCAGAAAGAGCATGTCCTTTCCCAGTAGAAGAGGAAGATGGAGGATGAGGAGTAGAAATATGATGTTGCTGCATGGTTGCCTCCAAAGCCTCAACTCATTTCCAACAATGAGAAACTCGATGACCTTCTTTACCACAGAAACTACCAAATTCATCTGATTTCATCTTAGTCTTGGAGGAAGACTCACCAAAGTTAGAAGAGTGCTCTTATTTGGGATAGGACTTCGGTTTGTAATCAGACCTAGGTGGTGGCTTGTAGGAATGCTCACTCCTAGCTGAATCCTTCTTAGGCTTCAATTTCTACTTCTTTTTCTCTTTAGATGTTTGAGAAACCAATGCTTTTGGATGTGAGCCTATGAGAGTGTCTAACTAAGATATGTGATCCTGCTCATGAGTCAAGCGATCATAGAACACATCAAAAGTAGGCATGGTGAAGTGTGTACCCAATGCATCTAGAGTAGAATAAAAAATGGAAGCAAATATCTTATAGGGACCTCAAAGCTTAGAGAGAATCAAGTAGATACACTTTGGGTTTGTCTTGTTCTTACCACAACTATGTAGGATAGATCCATTGGTTTTAAACTTGTTCAAAAAGTCCTCAATGTGAGGAAAAGACTCAGGCAACAAGGAAGAGAGCTCTGCCTCAATCTGTAATGCTCTAAACTTATTGACAGTACCAAAGAGAGTTTAAAATTTGGACCACATAGCCTGAGGAGTGAGCAAACCATCAAGGTGAAAAAGCACATTGTCTGAAACATGTAAGGAGATGACACCCATAGCCTCATCCATCTTATTTAGGTGCTAAAGAATCTCAAAAGGATGTCGCAACAATGACTAATCCAGATCCAAACAAGACCACAACCCTCTTGATTTGAGAAGCATCGTCATACGAGCTTTCCAAAGGTGATAGTTCTAGGATGTAAGAATCTCAATTGAAGTATCTGCCATGTGTACCTATACCTAAACCTGGACTTACTCTTGATTTTTTTAGTTAAGTGATCTTTCAGACTAGATAGAAGATGCAGAAGGATTTTTATTTTTTTTTCAAAGTTTAGGTGTTCTAATTTTCAGAAGTAAATTACAAAAAATAGTAAAAAAATAACACCCCCCACAATATGGAAAACAAAAAACCAGTAAAATCTGAGAGCCAAAAAATAAGACGAGCAAAGAAAATGCGTCAGGCACTATCTTGTGTAACTTGCGATTTTTCTAGAAAAATAAATCCAATTTGAGAAGGGCTCTCCAAGACATTTTTGATGCCTATTCATTTTTCAAAAACAGAGTTCGTTTGCCCAAGCTATTGCTCCCAAAGTGCAGGAAAGAGCACTGACCTAGATGGCAAAAAAGAGGTACTAAATGAAAAATCAATAAATCTCGCCTCTAGATCTGAGTAGGGCTCAAAAAGATCTTTCCAAGGCCTATTCATTTTTAAAAATCCAACTCTATTTTCCCAAGTTATGGCAAAAAGAAAAATACCCCTCTTGTAGGGCATAAAGAGGATAAAAAATTAAAAAATAAAAAATTCTCGAAAAACATGCCTGTAAGGGCCAAACTCAAAATTTTTTTATCAGAGCTAATGTTGTCCAAACTAGACAAATTTTATATAAAAATGGGGTTTTTTGGGTGTTCTGAGCTCAATGGTGAGGTTCGTTTGAGCTCAAAATGCCCAGAAACAAAAAAGATACCCTAGATCCAAACTAAAACCTCTAAAAAAAAAAACTGAAACCCTTGCCTCTAGAGAAAAACTTCTGAAAAGAAATCAGGAACAAGCAGCAATAGATGTAATCTTTGATACCATGAAGAAGTTGAGAAAATACAACTTCTGAGATCCCAAGAGCATATCCAAGCAAAATACTTGTCACAAGAGAAAATTGGAGACAAAACAGAAAAAAGCTTTGAAGAAAAAGATTATCATTCAAAGAGGGAATTAATAAGAAAAGTCACAATACAATCCCTATGACAGGAGAATAGAAACCCTAAAGATGTGCAACCCTAAAAAAACCCTAAAAGGATAAATAGTATTTAATAATTAGAATAATTATTAAATATCTACAATATTATTAAATGTCTAAGTTTAGCTTAAGTGTAGAGTATAATAGACTAATAATTAAATAAATAATTATTAGCTAATACAAGATAACTCTAACAGGTTTCAAGCATTCACATAATGGTATTTATACTATCAATCAAGATCTTAACCGCTCTTTGGTTGAAGGTAACAAGAGATATACAGTTTTCATTAACTTTTTGGGACTTGTTTTCCATCTTACTCAACCTTCTTTCAAAATATCTTTTTAGTTTTTCCTCCAATAGAGAAATTCTGCAATCATGATCTTTCTTCATATCACTAACTATTCCTATAGTCTTCTACTCCACCATCCATTGTTCATTAGTTTCAGAATCTTGTTTATTGGTAATAGCCCTCATTTTCACATTGATATCTTTAGTTCCATGAAAGAGACATTTAAACATCATGCAGTTATCAACAGTCACATCATGAGCTACAGCCAATATATCATTCATATTCTCCCTTTCTATGTCGAGGAAAGGGGAATTGGCATTGAGCTCTTTCAAGAAGGGAGGTATACCACTTCAGCTCGAAACTTGGTCAGATTTATCTGGGAGAGACTAATAAGATGGGAGGGAATCAGAATGTGAGGTGGACAGGGAATGATTTGCCACATTAAGCTTGGTGGCCACTATTCAAAGAAGACCTAGAATCAGAGTCTAAACCTTCTGAATCCATGTTTCATTCTTATTCCTCTAAGGACAGGTTGAAATGGTCCCCTTACTCAAAATCACTGAAAACTTTATGTACCCTAGCCGAGGGGTAGGGCAAGTTTTTGATGTGTTCATGAATGAGAAAAAGAAGAACACCATGTAAAACATGGGAATTCTTTTTTATGTGGTCCTTTATGGTTGCATTAATTCAAGCCATAAGAATGAACCATGTTCCTTCCCAAAGATGTTTGATATTAAAAAAAACATCAACTCTTATGATGAATATCCCCCAATTAAGATAGCTAGAAGTGTCATAGGGTGACGTCTAACATGAAGGGTGAGAAGAGTGCTAAGGCATTAATTTCTCACCAAGGAAAAGAGTAATATCAGAGGAAAGATTTATTTGACCCTTATCAAATTGTTCTTAAATTCCTTAAATGTTTTAAATTTTCCAAGAAAATGGCAATAGCTACAATGAAAAAATGTATGCTTACTACCTTCTTCATTCTTATTGCTGAACTTTACAAAAGGAAAAATGAAATTCTTATCATACATGAATTTTTAAAATATTCTAGTTGTGAATCTTTTTTTATCATCAATAGGATTAGGCCTTGTCTCTTGTGATTTAGGAAAAGGATTGTTAGAAGAAGAATGAGTGTCATCTATTATTTTAACTATGCCTCTGTCAATGAGTCATTGCATTTCATCAATCATTGTTAGTATGATTATTAGTTTTGTGATATGAGCCAAAAGGAGGTTTTGAAGAAGAAGCACTTTTAGCTAAACAATAAGTTTGTTATCTTGCAAGATGATCTTTGAAGTCCTGAATATTAGGTAGATCATCCATAGGAGAATTATGATAATGTCCTGGGCTTTCTATGTTATCTTATGTAGGAGGATTAATAGCAACTCTAATTCCTTGTTCAAATTTTTGAAGTTCTCATTCTTTAAAACCTTGATTTGATATCATGTTAAAGTCACTCCTGTAAGAATATTTTTATTGGAAAGGATGATGAACATTATAATAAATTTATTTTGAATTGTTGGTGTAAGTGTGTTTATAAGGAACAAAGGGACAAGTAGATGAAGGAATATCTTGTGGAGGGTGATTTAACTTTATATCATCATGCATATCCTCTTTGGTAGATTGGGTAGGAAGATCCTTATCTTCTAAGGCCTCATATTTTCTTAATGTTATTTTTGGATATAGATTATGAATGAAATGCATAAAATCATCTTCTTTACAAATATTTTGATGACTAAGACAGGCTCTATGATAATAAGGAGGATCTAGAGAGATTGGAACACCAATATTTTGATCTTACCCCCCTTATGCTAGGGTATGTGTATGAGAAGAAGATGGTGTCATGTTTATCTTCAATGCTTCCTCTCAAATAGAAAGATCATTGATAGGAGTATAATATTAGTCTTCATTCACATTAGGTACCTTAGGATAGGTACAAGTATTAGGTTTTCCATTACCATCGCTAGGATTTGATATCTAACTGATTGAAAGGAATAAATTTGGAAATTCAAAAAATGCAATATACCAAAATTCTATGGATGAAAAGAAGAAATGTGAAGTCAAAGAAACCATTATCCAACACATGATTATGATAAAGATAAATTAAAAAAAAGAAATAATATGTGAAATAGAAAATAAATCATATCTATAAAGTGTGATTATTAATATTTAAAATCAGATGTGAAAATTAATTTGACAAATAAAGCAACCCACAAACCAAATTAACCAAAATAAATTATGGGTTTAATTCATAAATTTATGTAACTTAATTAAAATAAAATATATGAATGTAAAAATGACAATTGAAATATTTTTAAATTAGATCTGAAACAATTAATCCAAATTAGAAAACTCACAAGCTCAATTTTAAAATTAAAAATTAGGGTTGTTTTTGAAATTAACCTCTAAATTTTTTAAATTCAATTGGAAAATAAACTTGTAAATGTAAATTTTAATTTTAAACTGCATAAAAATTAGAGAACATAAATCAAAATTCAGGGTGTAAGGACTTGGGTTCACCAAAATGAAATGGTGAGAAATTAGGGTTTCCACCACAAGAAGGAAGGAAACACTAATTTTATGACTTGGGGACCATTACATTAGGGAAATATAGGAATTAGATAGATCTGAACCTATTTGGTCTAAATATTCATCTAATTCTAGGCGAGGTGTGTGTGTTCTTTTCCTTGAGTTGAATTGATTTCTTGAAGATGTTGAAATTAGGGTAAATGGCTGAAAGTCAATATGTGCGAATAGTCAACTACAGTCATCGAATTGAGACATGAACTAGGATCTAAGGATTGTAAGATGATTTAGACCTATTCCCAAAAGGAGTTCTTGATTTGTTAGGATCGGTCTAATGGTCACTCTAGTCCTCTAAACCTTTTGTACTCTGATGGAGGAATGATTCATCTCTATAAATAAAGCTTATCCTAAAGATCACAACTCTATACCTTCTTCCTACACATAGAAAGAAGGAGAAATAGGTTGGAAATAGGGGTTTTCCTAAGTCAAACCTTGCTTTAGGAATTAAAATTGAATGAATTATTGCAAAAACTAAAATAAAATAAAGGAAAGATATACCTTAGATATGAAATGACTGATAATTATGCTTTTCTTGTTGAATGTAATCATAACTATTGTATGAAGTGGCATGAACATGACAAAACCCTAATTACACACAAATTCTTGCATATGAATGTTGTAATTTTCTCCACAATAGTTGAATGAATAATATGCACCCTTTAAGACATCTAGAAATGCTTGATAATGAACACTTCAATGCTTGAATTCTTGATTTCTTGATTGAAATTCCTCAGATAAAATTAGGTTAATCAAATGTCTTTATATATGAGAATCTAGGTAATTTTACTGATTACACCAATCTCCTAGGGTCATACTAAGACATCATTTTATTTTCCCATAAGAGAAGTAGGTCTCACCTCCTCCTTGAAAATTGAGCCCCACTGTGGAGGACTATGGTGCTATGCACTCTAGTACATGACCAAAGTGCTAGCACCATGGTCCTCCTCAAGTAGTGACCAAATATTGGGCCAAGGGAGGAGGATACCTCTTCAGGGAATTACTTGGTAGGTGTTTGAAGCATAAAACTTGCAGTTAAGGTAGTAAACAAACCCAAATAGGAGATAAGGGAGAGACATTCTAAATGAGGGGCGCAAGCATGAGGTGTAAATTGGTTTGATGATAATTTACAATGCTACAATTAGATCCTACCCTCATTAACCCCATCAAAGAAGTGAAATAAAATATTTCTCCTTATCCACCTTCTAAGAATGTGGAGAGGTAGAATAAAAAGAAAAGGAACCTTATTTGGAATTTGATTCCTTGAACTTGGAATTAGACTAGTCCCCTATATGGTGTTAGAGGAGGTTTCTCCATTTCCTCCTAATGAAGAGGTCCCTATCCCTAATCATAGCCTTCCTACATTGGATTCTAAGGTGTTGAAGCTAGAAGAAAGTATTGGGTAGTAGGACATGGATATTAAATGACTCTTCTCATAATTCAATGTGTCTATTTGAAATATTAATAAACTTGAGTCTATGGGTGAAGTGGGAGCCAGGGTGAATAAATGGGCCTGATAGAGGAAAAGGAAGAATGGGTCATGGACGTTACTAGTAATATGGGTGGGAAATTTGAGAAATATGATAAAATTGAGGGGATGCTAAATGACCTTAGTGAAAAGGTGTCTGAAAGGAATGAGAATAAGGTAGCGATGGAGCTGGAGGAAACCCAAGAGAACCTGAAGTGAAAAGTTAAGGATATATCCAAGTTGAGCAAAGAGATGGCCATGAAAAATTAAACTTCCTTAAAATTTAGTTAGGAGGAAATTTATCATAGGAAAGCATAGCATAAGAGACATGAAATGTCTCCCTCTACTATGATGGAGCCCCCTTCCTCTATGGTTGAAGAAATTGCAGATTATTTACCCTAACCTCTATTAAAAGTTATAGAAATACATTTTCTTTCTCTAATAAAGTTATAGGTCTATGTAAATATTGGCAAGAGGGTAACGTCTATGCCTAGTAGACCATACCATTGCATCTTTGGTAGTTGGCTAGTTAGTCTCTAGTCTTGGTATATTTGTTGGTGGTTCCTCACTATTTTTGGTTTTTCTTGTCTTTATATATGTGTGGATTCCTCATGTGCCCTAGGTGAATCTTTTCAGTGGTTATGTAATGGTTTAGGCCTATCCTACCTTTTATTAATTAGAACTATTATAAAAATAAGAAAAACAATAAGCTTAATTATTATTATTATAGATGTAGGAACAAAGACTAATTTATATTAGAAGTTAAGTTATTGTTTATAATGTCAAATTAAGATATAGAGTCAACCCCATATATTAATAGATATAAATTAGAACACTTATGGATTTATAAGGCTTGAACACTCCTAAATTATGGTATCAATATATAAACATCATGGGTCATTATTATGATGCATGATTGAAAGGAACTTTTGACAATAGGTTTGAACTATTGTACTAATTTAAGTGTAATGAGAAGAAAAATAAATTGAGCTATATATTGTTAATAAACTTAGAATGGGCATTACAACTAAATCATTCACATAAGTATAATCAATATCCCCCATAG
Source organism: Cryptomeria japonica (assembly GCF_030272615.1). NCBI lineage: Eukaryota > Viridiplantae > Streptophyta > Pinopsida > Cupressales > Cupressaceae > Cryptomeria > Cryptomeria japonica. Next base: position 511,245,981 of record NC_081415.1, on the reverse strand, counting down.
GACAGAAAGAAAGAGACGATGTATTCCCTCATAATAAAGAAGCTCTAATCTTGAAGGTGAATGCTTGAAGATTACTAAAAATGATTATCCAAGAGAGAAAACTATATTTCTCCCTTTGGAAGGAAACAAAACCAATAAACAAAGGGAGAAGAAATTCCATGAAAGAAGATGGAAGGAATAATCTCATAATGTGTGCCATGGAATACTACTCAATTTCCCATATGTATAAACCAAAAGAGGCCAAATCAAATGAAGATAATCCAAATAACTATGAAGATACCTAAATAAAATCCCCTATAAATGTAGCCAAAAAGAACAAAACCCCTCATCCCTAGGAGATGGGTTATGATAGCTTTGAAAAGAAAAAGGTGGTGATGTTTGTCAATCTAAAGGATAAAGGGAATAAGTATATTAAGATGGATATGATAGTTCTGATACTTAATATAAGTACAAATCCAATAGCCAACAAGATGAGAGGTGGGGGAGGGTGAATCATAAAAACTTAATCATCCATAAAAATATCAGATTCAACCTCGATAACATGTATCAGTAATATAACCAAAACTATTAAACATGCAAACTCAACTGCATATCAACAATATAAACCTCATAACACCAGATTTAACATGGAAACCCAAATAGGGAAAAACCACTGTGGGATTTCAGACCCACTAAGAAATATACTCTTCTAGAGTATGCTCAGTTAAAATCAAATCCTATTAAAGATTACAAACACATTGCTAGATGTGACCCGATTAAGGGATTTCCCTCAAATATGTTTGATCTTCACTTTGTTAGAAGTGACCTTGTTAAAGGATTTCAAACACTTAATCAGAATGTCACCTTGTTAGAGGGTTTACATATAAGACTATTAAGTCCACTCGGTTAAGAGATTTTCTGTCACTTTCACAAAATAATAGTAATAAAAATCTATTTGCAACTTCACATCTAATATGCTAAAGCAGATTCCTATTTGTTCAATGCAATCTAGACATAGAACTAATCTTGTCTATCTATTGGGCTTCTATACTCTATTTTTCTAACAAGTCTTCAAGCTTCTATTCTCGGTAATCACTATGTAGCATCCCTGTGCATACACTTGCCTGCATACATTGTTTATCAATAGTTTCCTATTTATAAACAATTAGGTAACCTCTTAATCTCCTTGATCACATTTCCCATGATCAATCATAGCTATTAGATCTTCAATCTTGTCCAGGTTCAATGCATCTTCCAATCTGAATATGTTTTACCCTGCCTTCGAAATTGCATAATAGTCTTGGAACTTGTGCCAGGGTATTGCAGTTCAATCTAAGCTGTAGATCTTCATGCCGACTTTTCATTGCCTTAGATTCGTTAACAAACTTCTTCCATGGCTTACCAATCATTTGATCTGCTCTAGCTCATCAACTTCCTTCATTAAATACTGCATGTAAATATTTAATGCATTCTATTATAGCTCGGTTACAACTTGGTAACAACTTGGTGAATACTAAACTCTACTCGGTAGACATTCTGCCTTCATTAACCGATAGCAGTAACCTTAGGGTTTACTGACTAGGTTCTTTGCTTGATAACATAGTATAGTATTAACCTTTAAAATTTACAACATATGTATGATGTTAAAACAATCTAAAAACATCATGATCTCATCATTGTCTGACTTGGTAGTAGTTGCCCATTGAATACCTTATTCGTCATATTCTTTCTTGTGTCTTTTACCGACATCTTTATAATCTTCATATCATACTTCTCAAGATATGGCAACATCATACTAAATTAGCAAATCAATTTCTTGACATCAATGAAAATAATAATATCAAGATAGTAAAACATCTTTAATCACTTATATCCATAATCATCAACAACCTTCTCAATCTCCTTAAGAAATGCCAACAATCTTTCATTGTTTGTTATAATGCAATATTGCCAACAATCTCCCTCTTTGGCATTGATGGAAAAACCAATTGATTTGACCTTAATAGATTCGGATTGCTATGATTCTGAAATGCTGAAATGCTCTCCCCCATGCATTAGACTTCTCCTCATTTCTTCAGTCTTCTTCCCAATCTGTAGTCTGCTCAGTTTTCTCTTAGTCTTCTCTCCTGATAGATCTTCTCCCCTATATTGGTCTTCTCCCCCTTTGACAACAATGCCAAAAAGAACTTAAAACATAATTTCTTTCTACAAGAAGTAATTTTCCTACTATTTTGTATCAACTGAGTCTCAGTTAGAGCATTTGTCTTCAATTCGTTTTCCCTGTAATATTTCCTGTACACTTTTAGAAAACATCCTAAAGTGTATAACTCAACATCAACTCCCAAAAGATATTCAATAGAGTCATCAAATTGATGCTTTCACCGAACTCAGTCAGTGAGTAGAAGATAGGGGTAGGACCCCTAACTTACTTCTAAGATATTCAAAAGTGTCCTTTGGTAGTGGCTTGGTGAAGATATCTGCTATTTGCTCCTTTGTGCTAACATATTCCAACACCACTTTCTTCTCTTGAGCTTCTTCTCTAAGATAATGATATTTGATAGATATGTGCTTTGTCTTAGAGTGCATAATAGGATTCTTTGAAATATTAATGGCACTAGTATTGTCACAGAATATAGTTACTGGCTTGATAACTTTCACATTTATACCTTCCAACAGTTGTTTGATCTATGCAATGTTGGTACAATTTAATGCTACAACAACGTATTTAGCTTCTGCTATTGACTGTGAAACACATCCTTGTTTCTTGCTAAGCCAACTCACTAGTCTTTCTCCTAAAAAGAAAGCTCCTCCACTTGTGCTTTTTTTGTCGTCAATGTTGCCTGCCCAATCAGCATCAGTATAAACTTTTAAATCAAAATCATTTCCTTTCTGATATACTAAGCCATAATCCTCTATGTCTTTCAAGTATCTAAAAATTCTTTTGATTGTTGTCATCTGTGTTTCCTTAGGATCTACAGAGAATCTTACAACTATACCTACTGCATGTGCTATGTCTGGTCTACTGTGAACAACATATTGTAGTTTTCCAATCTTGGATTGGTAGAGTGTCTCATGAATAGATGCAAATTCATCATTTTTTGATAATTTACAGTTGGTAGTCATAGGAGTACTTACTGGTTTTGAATCCTCCACTCCAAATTTCTTCAAGATTTCCTTTATGTACTTGGATTGAGTAATGAAAATCTCATTTTTCATTTGTAGTATCTGTAAACCCATAAAATAATTTATCTCACCGATTAATGACATCCCAAATTCTTTGCTCATTTCATTTCCAAAGTTCTTGCATAAAGAGTCATTTCCACAAAATATAATATCATCAACAAATATGGCTGAGATTAGTATTCCATTTTCATCATTTTTCATGTAAATGTTGTTGTTCTCACTTGTCCTTATAAAACCAATCTTAATCAAATAAGAGTGAAATCTTTCATACCATGTTGTTGGTGCTTATTTCAAACCATATAAAGCTTTGTTCAATTTACATACCTAATATTTATTATTGTCTTCAACAAATCCTTCAGGTTGTTCAATGAAAACTTCTTCTTCTAATATTCCATTTAGAAATGTAGATTTGACATCCATTTAATATACCTTGAAGTTCTTGAAAGAAGCATAGGCCAACAATGTTCTTACTCCTTCAAATCTAGCAACAGGTGCAAAAGTTTCACCATAATCAATTCCTTCTTCTTGAGCATAACCTTTGCAAACTAGTCTTGCTTTGTTTCAAATGACTTCTCCTTTTTCATTTAGCTTGTTTCTGAAAATCCACTTTGTACCGATTACATATTTGTTCTTTGGTCTTGGGATTAGTGTCCATGTGTCGTTCTTCTTGATTTGATCAATCTCTTCTGTCATAGCATTTATCCAATCTTCACTGTTAAATGCCTCTTTCACTATTCTCGGTTCAAAATCAGATATCAAACATGTGTTCTGTCTCAATTTGTTCCTTGTCATCACTGGATCATCCTTATCTCCTATAATCTGACTTGGTGCATGATGTCTTCTGACATACTTGGCTAATACAGGCTTGGTAGGCTCTGTATGATCTTCTTCATCACTCAGTAACTAGATATTCTCTTCATTTTCTTCAATAGTTTTCTCGGTAGGACTTCTCGGTTGAACATAGACAAATTCATCATAGTCTTCTGGTTCCTTGGAATTTCCTTCATCATTTTTTTCTACAAATTCATCAAATTTCACATTTGCACTTTCTACTATTTTGTTAGATGATTTGATCAGACATTTAAATGCTTTGCTTCTGGAAGATTAACCTAGAAATGTTCCTTCTTCACTTTTCTGATCAAACTTGCCATTTCTATCATCTTTATGAACATAGCATCTACTTCCAAAGATTTTAAAATAACTAACATTAGGTTTCTTATCATACCAGATTTCATATGGTGTCTTCAAAGTACCTTTCTTCAATTGAACTTGGTTCAAGGTGTAAACAGCTGTGCTTATTGCTTCTCTCCAAAATGTTTGTGGTACCTTTTCAATCATCAGTGTTCTAGCACAATCCACAATAGATCTATTTCTTCTCTTAGCTATTCCATTCTGCTATGGAGTTCTCGGTGCAGAGACTTGTCTTTTAATACCATGATCATTGCAGAATAAGTTGAATTCATCAAATGTGAACTCTCCTCTTCTATCTGATCTAAGACATTTCATTTGTCTTCCTGTTTCATTTTCAACTCTTGCCTTGTACCATTTAAACATTTGAAAAGCTTCTAATTTTTCCTTTAAAAACATTACTGACATCATCCTTGAATAGTCATATACAAATAATATGAAATACTTATCACCATAATAACTTTGAACTTTCATAGGACCACAAAGATCAGTGTGCACTAGATCTAAAATTCCCTTAGAAGTGTAAGACTTACTTGTAAAGATTGATCTTGTCATCTTACCCATCTGGCATCCTCAACACATAGCATTCTCAGGTTTTTCAAGACTCGGTAGACCTCTTACTCTATGCTTCTTACTTATTTTGATCAGATTATCACAATTTACATGACAAAACCTTTTATGCCATAACCAGGTATCATCAATCTTTGCATGCAAACACTTATTCCGAGTTGAGTTAAGGTGAAATGTATTACCTTTTTTTTGTGTCCCGATAGTAGCTAACTTTCCATTCTTGTCATGAACTTTGACAATTCGTTTCTGAAATTCTATTTGGTAACCTATGTTGTTTATCTATGCTACACTCAACAAATTGTATTTCAAACCTTCAACCCAATAAACATCATTGCAGCTTGCATTATCAAGAAGTGTTATAGATCCTTTACCTCTTACCGGACATGGTGCATCATTACCAAATCTAACATAGCCTCCATCATAATCTTCTAACATAACAAACTTGTGTTTATCTCCTATCATATGATGTGAGCATCCACTATCTATAATCCAAGAATCATTAGTGTTTATGTGAGATATTAGGGCTTTTTCTTCATACCTTTCTTCATCTGATCCATCCTTGATAGCCACATAAACTACTTCCTCTATATTATTCTCATCGGATTTATCATCATTAGATTCCTCATCAGCTATTAAGCATGTCTTTCTATCTCTTCTTCTGAAGTCTCGATGTCCTCTGTAATGATTATCTTTTTGTCTGTCATCTCGGTAATCTCTCTTTTCAGTAAAATATTTGTCAGGACAGTTAGAAGCCATATGTCCTATCTTATCACAATTGAAACATTTCAAAGGTTGTTTTCCTTTATACTTACCTTTGCCTCTCAGTAACCTTTTGGCTAATAGTGCTTCAAACTCTTCTTGCTTTCTGATTTCCTCATATAGTTTGTGTACTTCTTCCATGTTCTTCCGAAATCTTTGACTTGCTCCACTATGATCTCCTTCAGAGTACTTATACTTTCTTTCATTGTAATCATTAGATTCATCAAGATGAAAAGAACTAAATGCAGATTCAACTTTATTTACCGAAGATCCACTATTATCAAAATTACTTAACTCAAATGCATGTAGCTTACCAATAGTAGCATCAAAAGAAACTAGCATATTAGGTACAGACCTCAATTCATTGATTGCAAAAACTTGGATTGCATAAGCTGGTAGAAGGGTTCTAAACAACTTGCTTGTTATATCCTTTTCTTCAATAGTTCCACCTGCTCCTTTGATTTGATTGACAATCTCCTTTAGTCTTGTATTGTACTGAGTTATGTTCTCACCTTCATTCATCCTCATGGATTCAAGTTGTCCTCTTAGACTATCTACTTTTGCTCTTTGAACATGTTCATCTCCTCCATATACTGATATGAGCTTATCCCACATTGCCTTTGCATCATTGCAGCCTTCTAGATCATTAAACTCTGAGTCGGTCAATGCAGATGTTATTTCAATAATTGCTTGAATATATTCTTGCTTTGCCTTTATCTCTTCCATAATCAATGGATAGGTGCTCGGTGTAACAAAATCATTCTCTAGATAGTATACAACATATTCTCCAACTCCTGATAGATGTAGATTCATCCTTTTCTACCATGTAGAGAAAGTTGACTTGTTCAACTACGGTGCATCCCTCTTATACATCTTTGGATCTTTAACTCAAGTGCCTTTAAACTTTCCTTTCGAAGTCCAAATCTCTGTTACCAATTGATAGTTCTGATAATTAATATAAGTATAGATCTAATAGCCAACAAGATGAGAGGGGGGGGGTGAATCATACAAACTTAATCATCCATAAAAACATCAGATTCAACCTCAGTAACATATATCAGTAATATAACCAAAACTGTTAAACATGCAAACTCAAAAGCATATGAACAATATAAACTTCATAACACCAGATTTAACGTCGAAACCCAAATAGGGAGAAACCACTATGGGATTTCAGACCCACTAATAAATATACTCTTCTAGAGTATGCTCGGTTAAAAGCAAATCCTGTTAAAGATTACAAACACATTGCTAGATGTGACCCGGTTAAGGGATTTCCCTCAGATCTGTTAGGATCTTCACTTTGTTAGAAGTGACCTTATTAAAGGATTTCAAACACTCACTCAGAATGTCACCTTGTTAGAGGGTTTACATATAAGACTGTTAAGTCCACTCAGTTAAGAGATTTTCTGTCACTTTTCCAAAATAACAGTAATAAAAATCTATTTGCAACTTCACATCTAATATGCTAAAGCAGATTCCTATTTGTTCAATACAATCTAGACATAGAACTAATCTTGTCTATCTGCTAGGCTTCTATACTCATTTATTCTAACAGGTCTTCAAGCTTCTATGCTCAGTAATCACTATGTAGCATCCCTGTGCATACACTTGCCCGCATACATTATTTTTCAATAATTTCCTATTCATAAACATTTAGGTAACCACTTAATCTCCTTGATCACATTTCCCATGATCAATCATAGCCATTAGATCTTCAATCTTGTCTAGGTTCAATGCATCTTCCGATCTGAAAATGTTTTACCCTACCTTGGAACTTGTGCTAGGGTATTGCAGTTCAATTTGAGCTGTAGATCTTCATGCCGACTTTTCATTTCCTTAGATTCGTTAACAAAATTCTTCCATGGCTTACCAATCATTTGATCCACTCCAGCTCATCAGCTTCCTTCATTAAATACTGCATGTAAATATTTAATGCATTCTGTTATAGCTCGGTTACAACTCGGTAACAACTCGGTGAATACTAAACTCTACTTGGTAGACATTTTGCCTTCATTAACCAATAGTGATAACCTTAGGGTTTATTGACTAGGTTCTTTTCTTGATAACATAGTATAGTATTAACCTTTAAAATTTACAACATATGTATGATGTTAAAACCATCTAAAAACATCATGATCTCATCATTATCTGACTCGGTAGTAGTTGCCCATTCAATACCTTATTCATCATATTCTTTCCTATATCTTTTACCGGCATCTTTATAATCTTCATATCATACTTCTCAAGATATGGCAACATCATACTGAATTAGAAAATCAATTTCTTGACATCAATGACAAAATAATAATATCAAGATAGTAAAACATCTTTAATCAATTATATCCATAATCATCAACAACCTTCTCAATATCCTTAAGAAATGCCAACAATCTTTCATTGTCTGTTATAATGCAATATTGCCAATAGGATATCCCCCTCAACTTTGACTAGTTGGAGCCTGATAATAGTAAAAGTGATATGGTCCAGATATTGACCTACTTCTAGCTAACTCCACCTCTAATCAAGAGAAGTGATTTTGTTGGGTGATTAGTGAAATCCTCGTCATCAAACAAGGAATAAATGATATTATTAATACCTTCACTAAGACCTCAATGCCTAATAAAAATGATAAGCTAATTAAAATTACCTCAAATCTGACTGAAGATGTTAAATTCATGAAAATAGATCACAAATCCAAAATTGCTAGTTTGGAGAAAGAATTGCAAGACTTTAAGGGAAGTCTTAGGAATTTGGTTGAGAATGAATAACAGTGTTGAAGGCCTTAAAAACATGAATGAGAAAATTATAATCAATAAAGCTCAACCAATCAATAGTATTTCGATAATAGCTAATAAATCTAAAAGGAAAACCCTGGATACTAATCCATAGGGATAAGAGGTGTGGGTTTCTACAAGCTCGTCTACTAGGACTAGAAGTAGGAATCAAGAGAAAAGTACCATGAGGATAATCATGGAGGAGCCGAAAGACATGAATAAGAATTTTATTGGGAAAAATTTTGAGCTCTTAGAATCTTTTGTTTAGCTTTATGTTGGTTTGCTTGAGGCTTTATTGTTGTTTTTTAGTTGGGGTATGTGGGGTTTTTCCCCTTTTTTTGTTGTTGTTTGGATGTTGGTTCTGGACTTTCTCGTTGTTATTTTTCTTTATTTGTACTTGGATTTGTGTTTCGAGTCCCTGTAAAACTCATTTTATCTTAACTAAAAACTATGAAGATACCTAATAAACAACCTCAAGAGGTACTAAGGAAGATCAAATGATAGGAATGTTGAGGTTTGTATTAAATAAAAATAGAATATCTGGGGTCATGTCCCCAATGTATATAGTTGTGTGATATAATAGATAATCATGTAATATTCAGAAATTACTCATCCAATAATGCTAAAATAGGAAGGGAAAAAAGATCATGCTAAATTAAATAGATCTCTAAAGAAAAAAGAAATTCTAGAGGTCGATCCTCAACATAGATATTAGGAACCAAGGTGGACTATGGAAGCACTCATAGGTTCAAGTGACCAAACCTCAAAAAAATTTGAACTGTAGATGCATGAAAGTTAGGAGTAGTCAATGGAAGTATATGTTCTGTGCGACAAAAATGGGAGAAATCATGTAATTGAGATGCATGATCAACATTATAACTACAATAAGCTCTCTAATATGTATATCTCTTATGCAATTGAATCACAGAAGAACTCAACTATCTTGCCTATCCTGCTATGATTATTCAAGTAAAAGGAAAGAATGTTGGAAAATAATGAAGGGACACAAAGGACATCAATGAAAGTGGCATCATCAATAATATAAATTGTTTGAGTAACACTCACGTAAGTGTTATTACCCATCAAAATGTGTGGAAAAGTATGATGCTTTAAAGGAGAGTACATATCTATGGATGATGCCACATTATGAGAGGCTCTTGATTAATAAATCTACCTACTGGACTAAAGATATGTCAATGCAAATGGAGTATCTCCTTTCATGTTATCTTCACCATATACCATATAAGCTAACCAAAAATATGTAGGTATTGAAGTGGCAGAATAAGATGTACTACATAAAGGTGATTGAATATTATTTTTATGGATAAGATATTTCAAGTCATATATCTACTTTACATAACAATGATGCTTATCATTTCATGATTTAGTGCAATATGCACAGTTACAATTGTTCTTCTTACATGATGACGTCCTTGGAGAATATGAAGAATATGATGAATCTTATACATGGGAGTTAAAATGGTTTATTTGAATATTAATTTCAATTCTTCTACTTACAGATTATTGATAAACCAACACCTATGATTTCAAACTATAAAGTGAATCAAATTGTTCCAACTTGTCTTTTACTCATGCTAGTGTCTATACACCTCACACAAAGGCATCATTAAGGTGGTATCTAAAGAAACTATAGTAGAATAAAATGTGAAAGAAAATACATTAAAGGAGCCCCAAATATTAAATAGGATTAAAAAGATGTACTAATAGTCAATCTTGTATTTACCACAAACCTGTAAAAGGGATTAGTTTGATTCAAAATTTTCTCAAAACAATCCTCAATGAAGAAGAATAAATTAGGTATCAAATATGTCAATTTTCATGCAATTTAAAGTGCATGGAACTCATGAATACCCCCAAAATTTCCTAAAATTTGAGCCACATAGCTTAAGGAGTATCATTAGAATGAAGATGAAATAAGAGACTATGCAAAACATGCATGCCAATCAAAATATTTTTTTTATCCATTTGGCCTTTATGGTGAAGGATATCAAAATGATGGGTGAAGTTTGGTTGGTTCTCATCTAAATAGGATCATAAACCTTGAGACTAAATCAATCTAGTCACCTTGGACTTCTAGCTATAATAGTTACAAGGTGTAGGTTTCTCAATAGAGAATTACACCACTGTAATTAGTTTTTAGATTAGGCAAGGGATAGGATGATGTGAAGATATAAAAATTGAATATGCTACCCCTTATAAAAATGAAAGCTAACCTTTTTTCAGCTTTTAGAGCTGATAAATGACAAAAAATGAGGAAATTACTAAATCTAAGATCTATGAGTACTTGTTATAAAATGTAAAACAAAGATTGTAGATCAAGGTAGATCACAAAACTAGCTCTCCAATGCTTAGTCATTTATGAAAAATAGTCTATATGTGTAAGATATGACCCAAAAGTGTAGAACTAAACATCTACCTTCAAATTCCTATAGAAAGAAAATGAAGCAAGATCTAAAAAAAATGTATCAGTACTAGATCATTCTTGGAATCAACTTTTTGACAATATCTCATTTTCCTTATTTTGACATTGTATGTAAAAGTTATGAAAAAAAGAAAAGTAAGCTAAATTTAACTAGTCAATAATCAATAAACATGACCTTTTGATATGATTTCTATGAAACTTACTCATTACATGCAAATTTGCTAGATACCCAGATGGTTTTTTGAGGCTATGGACAAAAATTTAAAACTTTAAATTTCTCAAAATTGTGTAGAAAAAGTTTATATTTGAATCTCTTTTTTTTTTCTTTTTATCTGGTTAATTTTATAAAAAAAATCACAATATTTGATGAATCTTGAGAAATTGGGAGAAAACTATAAAGGCAAAGCCATATGGATATGTGAGCACACAATCATGACATGTTTCTCAATGAGAAACAAGGGTAGTTAATAACAGGTAGGGGTAGGTAGGAGAAATAATATAATATTCCACAAGAGGTGGATCACCCTCTGAATGTGGAATGTAACAACAAGGTAAGACCACAAAAGGTGGAAACTCTCCTACATACAACATCGCAATGTCCACACTTTCCGAAGTGTCTCATATCCAAACTACTATGAAATGCATTATCCTAAGTAAACTTAAGTAAGGTGTAATTATATCCTATATGAATAAATGATTACACCAACACCCCTAGCCCCTTAAGTGAAACTTAGGGGTATGAACTTAAGCTAACAATGCAAGATGGGTCTCGACTATGAAGCCATGCTAGGTACCCATGTACAAATGAAAATGTACAGAAACCAATGAAATCTCTCATGAATGGAGAAAGAGAGAAAAAACCAATGAGAAAAAACTCTCCCCCAAAACAAACATGAAAACTATACTAAAGAACTCTCAAAGAAGTATGTGAAGGACAAAACCACATGTGAGGAAAAAGTCCCCCCCATAAGACAGAAGAAAAGAGACTAAGTAGCCCCCTCTTAATGTAGAATTTACAACATTGGTAGAATCTCAAAAATGAATGAAGAAACTGCTCCATGATCATCGAATAATGTTTCTCCTTTTGGGAAGAAACAAAAAAAAGGTATATCTATGAAGTCTCCTTAATCATGAAGGGAAGTTGTATAGGAAAAAAAACTCACGATGAATGAAGTCTCTGAAAATGGCACAAGTGTCCCCATGTCAATGCTGAAAGTTACCCCCTCAAAAGGTGGTGTACTAATCCACACTTCTAAAAAAAGGCACTCCAAGATCTAGTGGAGATGAATATAGATCAAGATCAAAAGACTCACATCTCCTTTAAGGATAAAGAGACGTCCTCCAAGTGTTGTACATAAGAATCTACAATCATGTCAACCTTGAAAGAATGATCATCTAGAAAATGAACAAGAGGGACAAAGTGTTCCCTTGCGACAAGTGAAGAAGGATCATCTTCATCAAAGAGAATATGAATATCATCAATGATGTCTCCCAAATCTGCAATGTAGGACTCCACAAAGAAACCTGTAATGTCTATCAAGTAGTCATCCTAATGAATTGAAGCTAGAAGACAAGGAATATCCTGCTACACTAAATCACAAGAAGGCACAATTGTAGTATCATCTGCATCATCAAGTGCAATAGGTGATGTGATATCAAGAGAACGAGATGAAATTCTAGTCTCATGAATGGGTTTACATGTGAAAATCCCCAAGTTCAAGTAACCAAAATTCTCCTCAATATTTGAATCATCACGTGAAGAATCAACATCATCAAAAGCACCAAATTGTGATAAAGAGTACAACTGAGATGCATGTTGCACCACCTCTCTATCAATAATGTCTCTAGTCTCCAAGTCTCTAATGATAACTGAATCAAGTGTGAACTCCACAGTTTTCCTTGTTTCCCCATGAGTGATTTGATGGGTGGAAAGAAGATTGTTTATCAAATGGGATACACACAACACATCATTGAAGGAGTTGTCCCTAATGGAAAAAGATCATTTCCCAATAATATGCATGTATGCATGATTTCCCATAAAAAATAATGGCATAGTAAAAGGCTCAAATGAAGAGAACATAGACTGTGAAGATGCCATATGATGAGAAGCCCTTGAATCTTGAAGTCATATATCTGAATAATAAATTGTAGTAGTACAAAGAGCTTTTCCCTTACCTTTTCATTATGAGAAAGGAGAAGGAGATGGATCCTTCTTCTTATAATCAGATGGTAAATCAATGATGTTGTTCTTGATGATGCTAGTCAACTCATCAATTTCCTTAGTGTGACAAAATTGCTCATCATAACCACTTTGCTTGAAATAAGAACAAAACCTCTCCTTACATGATTTTCCCTTAGGTGATGAAGTAGAATCCTTTTGTTGTTGAGAGGAAGATTGTGCTCCATCTTGTTGTGTCTTATGCTTGAACTTATTTTGCTTCTTATTGGAATTATTTCCTTGAATCTCTTGATTACCTTTATTAGCCACCAAAGATTGTGACTTTGAATATTTGAGAATCTCCATGCTCAACAACTTGGATTGCTCCAACATCAATATTTCTGTGAATGCATCAAACATAGGCATGGTGAAAGAACTATCCACTATCAAGTGATGAGTTTGGAATTTAGAAGCAAATGTTGCATACTTTGATGGAAGCTTTCCCAATAGGTTGTATAACAACTGCACATCCTTCTTATGCCAAAATCCTTTAGTTGTGCTCTTAGCTCATTTCCCTTGGTAACATAATCTTGGATTGTATCAAAGTTCTTGGGATCCAATATGGTAAGATCATTATCAAGTTGATACCCTCTAATCTCATCAATTTGACCATACAATTTTCTCAAGACATCTCATGCTTAGCTATTTTACACTTGTCAATGTGAAAGATGAGATCCTTTGATATGTATTTCCTCAATGTGCCAATAGCCATGATATTTTTAGTGATCCATTCCATTTGCATATTAGGATCAACTTTAGGATTATCTGGTGCAATTAGAGTTCCATTAATATACTAAGTTAATCATTTTTCCAATAGCTTACTCCATACATCAATTTTCCATGAGGCATAGTTATGTGGAGTTAAAAGTGTAAATTTAAGAGAACCCATAGCAACAAAATGAAAGAGAACTAAGAAAAGAGAGGCACAATCACACCAGACATCCCCCCAAATTCACTCAATCAAAGACCCCCCCCCCAAAAAAAAAAAAATTAAAAAAAAATGATGATTTGGTATTTTATACTTAGTGCATGTACAATGGGCCACTTGTAAAGAACAGAAAAGAGGACTTCTAATTTTGACATTCCAACTACCTTAAATAAACTATAAGAGACTTTAAAAAAAAATGAGATCCAAGCAAAATACAAGTACCAAATAAGCCAAAAATGGCCAAATACTAGAAGTAAAATTTCTACTTAAGATTATACAAAAAAATAGGACCACATGAAAGTAGACAAAAAATTATGCAGTTTCAAAAAAAATGACACTTGAAAAGGAGGTTATATGACCCCAAATGAAACCTTTGAAGTTGCAAAAATGAGTATTACTCATCTATAGTGCTGAAAATATGCATTTTTTTGAAAAAACATGCATCGAAAATGAAAACCACCTTCACCACTATGAAGAGAATGAAATTCTTCCCCAAATAAAAATAAATTGCATTGAAATATGAGTTTCTAAGCCCAATATATCACCATTTGAAAATTGCTTCTCAAATTTAGAAGCTTAATGAAGAGGGGCTAGCGAATAGGAAAGTGGACCTGCTGATTTCATCAGAGAATATACTGTAGCAATTGGAATATTCTAAGGTTTTTTTAATGCATTTTTAAGAATTTCAATATTTCAAAATCTCTTTCTTAAAAATATTTTTCTATTTAAAACAAAGTAAAATTTGTGTGGGCCATGTGGGACCTCACCCACACCCCATACTCCATAAAAGGCTGTAATATTATGTTACATGGATTATGAAAAGTTGTGCTTTGACTTCCTTTTTTAAGAAACAAGGTATGTTGGTACTTAAAAAGAATGTGAGTAAATTGCGAGTTGCATTTAACATAGAGTAAACAAAATCCAAGGACCAAGAAAAATAAAGAAACCTCCACCTGAATATAATCAAGCAATGAGCCTATGGTGATCTCCACCCATTTCCATTACGTTATCTGATCCAAAAACTGACATAGACATGCATCCGCCAAGCAAACACACATAGGTTAATGAAGGAATTCTGAGGCACAATCACAATGAATGGATCATTTGTCCTTCGATAACAAACATCACCAATATCAATCATTATCAAAGCACGCTCTGACCAAGAATAGTCCACACGGACTAGAGAATGAAAAAGACTAGATTTATGTAGATCTCATCCAAGAAGGATGTTGTTAGAACACCCTACATCTAGTATACAACTCGATCCGGTGAACTTGCAAAGGCAATCTACAACATAAGAAATTAAATCTCTTTCAAACTATGAAAGGAGTTGATAAGCTAAACCCTTGATCTAGTGTACCAAAATATAGGCATATTTATCATCAAAACTCATGGAAGTGGCCTTCTGGACTCAGTGGCAGGGTGAAAATCACCATAGCATGCCCCAAAATGTGTAGCTCCTTAGATCCAAACAAAAGAATCCTGCAAAAGCTCTCCAAAAAGACTACTTAATGAAGCTCCAATGGTTTTGATACCATGTAATAATTTGTTGAAAATAGCCAAGAACTAGAGTATATTGAATAGCACAAAAGAGAGACAAATATATTTGATGAGAAAAAACTGTATTCTAATCAAAATGCGAAATACTGATCAACTAGATCATGAAAAAAATATATAAAATGTAGATGAGCCTTCTTATAAAGACATGGCCATATGGATATGTGAGAACACAACCACGACATGTTGCTCAATGAGAAACAAGGGTAGGTAAGAATAGGTAGGGGTAGGTAGGAGAAATAATATAATATTCCAGGTAGATCACCCACTGAATGTGGAATGTGACAACAAGATAAGACCCCAAAAGGTAGAAATTCTCCTACATGCATCATCCCAATGTGCACACTTCCCCAAGTATCTCATATCCAAAATACTATGAAATGCATTGTCCTAAGTCAAGTTAAGTAAGGTGTAATTATATCCTATATGAATAAATAATTACACCAGCAAAAACCAAATGGATTTTTGTGGCTATGGTGAAAACTAGAAAATTACTTTTCTCCAGGATGAGTTCACTTTTCTCCACAAGGTTGACATTCTCAGAATATGGACAAGAACTTAGCAAATCTAGAGTTTTGTTACCATTTTGGAATTATTTGTTCAACCCAACAAGCCCATGAATCACATGCAATAAAATCATCAGTCACAAATGGAAATCAAGAAAGATAGATGTTCTCAACAACTTAATAATTATATTGATGCACAAAATATTTATGACTACAAAAGAATAAGGAGATACTTTATAGAAAGAAAATGAAAGATAATATAAAATTAGGAAACTAGAATAAGGTCAAAGAACTAAAGATTATATTGATTAAGTGAGCTTAAACTAAAAAATTATGCCTCCTAAATATAGAATGCACTAACAAATAGTTCATGAGAGAAAGGAAAAGGTATAAAACTGGAAAGAAAGATTGAATAAGATCATATTCCAACTTATTTATACTTGTAATTTTTTAACTAGCTCAAAGTAAAATGGACCCACTATAAATTTATCATATCAAATATCAATAATGGGTCAAATAAACATATAAAACACAAACAATGACAAATGGTACAAGAAAAAATTACAACCCCAACATAAATCTTATGTCCATGACGTCAATTTTATCCATGTTTTTAATTAGGATAAACGGGTTTTGAGGGGATGAGAAACCCCATACAAAATGTTTTGAAGGAACCTGAAACCCTCAAATTTTTCATGGATTTGGAACCAATAAAGGGACGCTGTAGAAAGATAGATCAAAAACACATAGTAGACAAAGCTAAACCAACACCAACCAAACTACAAAGATAAGACAAAACAAACCATGCTAGTAGAAGCAATAGATCTAAAACAACTTATAGATCTCGAAGACAAGAAAAAAAGGGTTTGTGTGGCCTCATCAGCCAACAAGCAGGGTTTTCCCAAGCTCCCTTAACCAGTAGCAAAATTATCAGGAAATCATCAGCAAAACCTGATCCTAACCAAAAATAAAGACTGGCCAAACTAGGCCCTTGAAAACTGCCAACATCTGGCCTAGCCCTCAAAAAGAGGAAAATACATAGGGTTTTTCCATGCTCTCTCAACCTTGAGAGTGGGTTTTATAAGGCTCTCACTACCAGTAAGAATGAGTCTTATAAGGCTCCCACAATTAGCAATGGGTTTCTAAAAGAAACCCTTAACCTTGATTTTGAGAAAGAACAAAGAAATGTACAAGAAAACTTCCAAAATCCCCTCCTCAATAGGGGATAAGGGAGGTAAACCATATAGAAGACCATTCTCTACTCTCCAGTAGTAAAGAAAGAGGGCATCAACAACCCCATGCCAGTACTTTCCATCTTCGACAATAATGTCCATGGCATTCAAAATAACAACCAAGAGATTGAGCACCAAAATATCATCAGGAATCTCCACCTCAATTGGAGAAAACAAAACAAATAGAACACAAAGGCTAGGGCTATCTCACTTGCAAACAAAAACTAGGGTATCAACAGTTAGACAATTCAAATAACCGGAAGACAACTGAGTGCGGAGGTAAATCAGTTGTTATAGATTGCCAGAATATTTAGCAATTAAAAATTTAATACCGGAATTCTTAAACCAAATATCAGAATAGAAATTAAACTGATTAAGTATAAACAATAATCAAAGAATAAATACCATCCACATGACACCAAGATTTATATGTGGAAAAATTAGTAGAGAGAAAAGCCATGGTGGAAGCCTATCCACATAATTCTACAGTAAATATGTGAATTACAATTGGGGGGCCTACACTTCCAGGAAGGCCAATATCCTAGAGCCCCCTACTCAACACAAAAGGAGTCTCACTGACTACATAGAAATCTAGACTACATTCCAGAAAACTAAATGAACTACAAAGATAACATCTCCTATGCCTGAGTATAGTTTTGGTTAATCTCAATACCGGAGGACTAAATCCTCTTACATAAACCCAACTCAATCTCCAATGATCGACCAAATACTTTTCCTAAATGATATTACATTATTCCCACATTACATATCCATATCCCATTCCTATATCCTAATATCCCTTGATGATCTACAATGAGATCTTGCATCATAAATATACAAACCCTCGAACATAAACAATTAGGTCAGCCACTAGACAATAAACCAATTACATAATTACAAAAAATGTTGGCCTTAGACCAAATAAATAATATCCAACACATAAGACATCTTGCAAACACATCGAGAGGTCCAATCCACACGTTACATCAAGTTGGTCTATAACCTAGATCAACCGAGATCCTATATAGGTCCACATGATAAAGAAATGATCTCCATCCACCAAGTCTCGAACATGATTACCATTAACATCCTGAATCCATACCGAAAGCTGCACCAACACCACTTATGCATATCATCAAATATCTTCATCAAATCTCTGTTGGTGAAACCCTCACCAAAACCACAAACCAAGCTTCGAAGAAAATGGGATACCATCCAATCACCACACCAAAATCAACTTACTGAATCTGAACATGAGTATCATGAATAAGCCAATTCCATAACCAAACCATATCAGAGCATATACAGGATCATGTCGGATCCAATTCAACCAAAAACCACACAACCTACCAGGACTAGAAGGGTGTTGGTCAAGCATCCAAAATAGCTAGTGTTGACATCAATGACAAAACATGAATACCAAACATAATCAATTCCTCAAAATGGCGAACAATCTCCCCCTTTGGCATTGATGGCAACACTAGATGTGAAAAATATCTAAGTACCAAGAAATTCCAAATAAGTCTCCCCTAGTGGAAGACAACCAACAATCTCCCACATAAAGATATGGCAATGAAATTCTGAAATAGACCAAACTCCCCTTGTGAATGATATCTCTGTAAAGCTTTGAATTACACACATATCTCTCCCCCTAATGTATACAACTCCCTTTTTTATTTTTCACATCAATATATCTCCCCCTTTGACATCAATGCCAGAAATTTGACATAAATATCAAAGCACAAACAAAAACCACTGAAACACAAAGTGAACTACTCCCCCTGAGAAGTAGCATCTCCACATCAGTGTCAAAATGAATGATATCTCTGAAAATACATACCGGACTGATGCCAAAAAGAATCAATCAACTCTCTATCGAAGGGATAGAAACCCTTAATTTATCTTCATCTCCAAAAATAATGTCATCAACAAATACTTCAATAATCAGTGTATCATCATCAGTGATGTTATAATATAAATTACTATCATCATTACCCTTAGTAAAAGAAAGCTTCAAAAGATATTTATGCAACCTTGCATACCAGGCTCTAGGTGCTTGTTTTAATCCATATAAAGGTTTCCTTAACTTGAAAACCATGTTTTTATCATTTGATAGTGAAAAACCATTAGGTTTCTCAATATAAACTTCCTCATCAAGATCCCCATTAAAAAATGCACAGTTAACATCCATCTAATAAACCTTATAGTTTTTATAGGCAACATAGGCAAGAAATAATCTTACAGCTTCAAAAAAAATCTCACCATAATCAATTTCTTCCTTCTGAGAATATCCTTTACAAGCCAATCTAGCCTTGTTCCTTACAACTTGACCATCCTCATTCAATTTATTATTAAAAACCCATGTATTTCCAATAGAATTCTTATTTTTAGGTTGGGGAACTAAAGTTCATGTGTTATTCTTCTCAATCTGATCTAATTCTTCTTCCATATCTTTCAACCAATATTCATCTTTACATGCTTCAATTACTGATATCGTTTCAACTTGAGAAATTAAAGATACCTTATTAGTTGCCATTTTTCTTCTTGTCATCACTCATTGTTCTTATCCTTGATGATCTCATCTTCTAAATGATTCAATCTCACATACCTAGGAGTCTTTTGACTCTATGTTCCTCTTATCGGTTCTTCAGTTACTATTGAATTTTCTGATACTCCCAAAGTAACTGGTTCAACACTCTCTTCTTGTAAAGATGCTACCAGTTCAGATATAATCATTTCCACTACCGGTTCCTTCTCATAAACTCTGATTTGACCTCTATTCAACTCATCCAACTTGACATTAGCACTCTTCACAATTCTCTACAATCTCTTGTTATAACATCTATATGATTTTCTTTCATTAGAACAACCATGAAATATGCCTTCACCACATCTAGGATCAAATTTGCTAATGATATCATCTCTCCTGATATAACATTTTTTTGGTGTAGATAATTATTCATCTTGGATATTATTACACTAAACTTAATTTTACTTAGGATAATGCATTTTATAGTAGTTTGGGTATCAGAGACTTGGGTGTTTGTGCCACAATGGGATAGTGTGTGTAGGATAATTTCCACCTTTTATGCTATGATCTTGTTACTACTTTATCATATTCACTTATTATGGAGTGATAATTCCACCTTCGGTGGGTGATCCACCTCATATGGAATATTATATTGTTTCTCGTACCTACCACACCTATTTCCTACCTAACGTTGTTTCTTATTGAGCCACATTTCATGTTTGTGTGCTCACATATCCATATTGCCTTGCCTATATAAGCAAACTCATCTACATTATATAACAACAACTTTTGATTATCCAGTTGATCAGTATTTTTATCTTGATAGAATACAGTTTATTCCTATCATCTATTGTGTCTCTATTATTTGTGCTTCCCATTGCCTCTAGATATTGGCAAAATCTAACATGGTATCTGAGCCATTAGAGTGTCATTGGTTTCCTAATTGAGAGAAATTTGATGTTATTTGGGGTTTGCATTTTTTATCTTTCTATTGCAGGTTATTATTGAAGCTTAATGGGTCAAATTTGAGGTCATCATTGCATTGAGGAGGTCCAAGAAAGTCATTTTTTTCTTTTGTTTCATCCAAATCGGACTTCAAGGGCCAAATCCAAAGGCATTTGAAGCTTGAAGCTATGGCAGAAATGTTCCAGAAATTATAATTTTGCAGACAATTTTCAAATATTGATATCTCACTCATCCGAACTCCTTTTTTAAAGCAATTTTTTTTTGTTTTGGGGTAGAATTGTGGGATCAGTATAGTGGTGTAGGAGTTTTCTTATTTGCGGATACAGGTTTATCTACAATCATGAAATCACAATTTTTAACAACTTTGGAGGCTTCATTTGAGCTCATATGGACTCGTTTTCAGGTGCAATTTTTTTTTGAAAGTGCATAATTTTTGTCTACTTTCATAATCTGCCATTAGTTTGCTATGATTGTGAGTAGAAATTGTACTTCAGTATTTGGTCATTTTTTTGCCTATTTGATACTTGTATTTTGCTTGGATCTTAGTTTAGATCACTAGTAGTATTTGTTGAAGTCTCTTATATCTCATTTTGACAAGTTTTAATCATTGAAATTACAAGTCCACTTTGACATTATTTGCAAGTTCCAACATTATCGTTTTATGAGGGGTCAGTTGTTCATTTATATCTCTTGGTGAAATTCCATTTGGAGGCATCTTCATCTATAGTATTCTAGAGGGCTTCTTTGTTGGTGCAATCATTTTCATGTTTCCACATTTGAATATTTTATCATGATGTGTGCTCTTTCTTGAGCAATGATGTACTTGCACTATCATAAAGTAGCATACCTCTTTGTATCTTGTCATTGTTGACTATTTGATGTAATCCTCTTGTACACATAGATTAGGAATATCTTGTGAGACTTGGTGCAGACTCCAGTTGAGACTTAGATTGTACACATTTGTGCATGGCTCTTGTGATACTTAGATTGTACTAGTATTTATGCCATTTATGAGTATCCAGATATTGCTCAAAGCAGGTTATCTTCATGCCTGATCTTTATTTTGGTGCAACGAGTGATTCATCATCATCGACTTGGTACCTAGTTTTGTCACACTTTGACATTATTGGTGCAGCATAGGCTCTCTTTCTTCCTTATGGGGAGATATCTTGGTCAACATCATTGGACCATCCTTGTAGGAGATTTGACATTGAGGGAGGGCTTCATGGTCTCTTCTTTTGTATTATGGGGGGGACATATTTTTTGTTCTTCTCATTCATCATCGAGAGCATTGTGTGCTTTCATCATCTCTCTTTTGGGGGAGGGTTTTTTCCCATTAGGTTTTTCTCTCTTTCTCCATTTATGGGAGATTGCATTTGTATTTGTACATGGGTACCTAACATGGCCTTGTAGCCGAGACCCATCTTAAATTGCTTAGTTGCATTATAGACTTAAGTGCATTCCCCTAAGTTGCACTTAAGGGGGGTGTTGTTGTAAATAATTATTCATCTTGGATATTATTACAGTATACTTAAGTTTACTTAGGATAATGCATTTCATATTAGTTTGGGTATGAGACACTCGGGTATTTGTGCCACATTGGGATAGTGTGTTTAGGAGAATTTCCACCTTTTATGGTGTGATCATGTTACTACTTTATCATATCCACTTATTATGGAGTGATAATTCCACCTTCGGTGTGTGATCCACCTCATGTGGAATATTATATTGTTTCTTCTACCTACCACACCTATTTCCTACCTACCCTTGTTTCTTATTGAGCCACATGTCATGTTTGTGTGCTCGCATATCCATATTGCCTTGCCTATATAAGCAAGCTCATCTACATTGTATAACAACAACTTTTGATGATTGAGTTGATCAGTATTTTAATCTTGATAGAATATAATTTATTCCTGTCATCTATTTTGTCTCTCTTATTTGTGCTTTCCATTGCCTCTAGATCCTGGCAAAATCTCACACATTTACTACCAAAGATTCTGAAATATCTAACTATAGATTTATTGCCAAACCATAACTCATAACATGCCTTACTAGTTTCTCCATTGATATGTACTCTATTAAATGTATAAATTGTTGTTCTCACTTCTTCGCTCCAATATATATGAGGTAGACTAGCTTCCATCATAATTGTTCTAGCATAATCCAAAATTGTTTTGTTCTTTTCTTCCACAACTCCATTCTGCTGAAGTGTTTGGTGAGCAGAAAATTATCTCCTTATACCATGCTTCTCACAAAAGTTATTAAACTCACCGGATGTGAATTCTCCACCATGATCTGACCTCACACATTTAATCTTCAATCGTGTCTCAATTTCTACTTTAGCCTTAAAGATTTTAAACTTTACAAAAGCCTCAGATTTCTCCCTTAGAAAAGTAACCCACATCATTCTAGAATTATCATCAATGATTAGCATGAAATATCTATCACCTTGAAAATTTTTAACTCTAGCAGTGCCACACAAATCATTATGAATAAGATCAAGAACATCATTAGATTTATCTTGTATACTCCTAAAAGAGGTTCTGACCTATTTACCCATTTGACATTCTTTACATACCGGATTATATGGCTTCACAATCTTAGGTATATCTCTAACTTCCTTAGTTGAACTGATCTTTACAATGCAATCAAAATTCACATGACATAGTTGTTGGCATATGTGCAGAGTTTGATGACATGAGGATTGTATGTTGTCATTGATGTTAATATGCTGAAGTATGAACCGCTATATTGAAGTAAGAAAACTGGCAAGAGAACCAGTATGATGGTATGAACTGGTATATGCAAAAAGTGAACCGATATATGTAAAGTTTGTAACGGGGTTTCATTTGATATGACTATCGGTTGGTAGTCTCAGCTTCAGGGTTTCTAGTTGATACATTCCAAGTCTATGTGATTTGACCGACAACATCTTATGATGAGTTAGCATTGAAATGAAGATTAGATCATGTTGCCACGTCAGCCTTGTGCACATGAAGAATTTCCTTGAGGATCTTGCATGAAGAAGATTCATTCTATCCACCTTGGGAATGTACAAAATCTTTGTAAACGGTGGAGAGCGCATGATGGGTTATCAGCTTCCAGAAGCGGTGAAGAACGAACGATGGAGAACATCTTGAGATTTGTTCAAGATTGTTTTACCCTATGTAATGTGTTTAAATGGCCAGGATTGGACTGGCTATATTATTAACCTAGATGCTTAGGGTTTTAGGTTTTGGCCACCAACCTAATTGTTTCCTATAAGATCGATGATGATTTTTATTTGAAGTTGTTGGAAAATGATTGTATGTGAGGTGATTCTTGCCAGACCAGAGAAGTGAGTAGAGATCTACAGAGTGTGATTGCAATTGTAAAGTAACTGAAGTGGATCTATCTTGGAATGAAGTGTTGTTATCAGATCAGTGTATTACCTGTTGACTTCTAACCATTTCAGTAGATGGAAAATCCCTTAACCATGTAGATTTAATAGGTTTTTGTAAATCCTTTAATAGGGTGACTCAAAATCATTGAGTTCTTCAAATCCTCTCACAAGGTAACCTTTAACAAGGTTTTAACCTCTAACCAGGTATTTAGCCATCCCTTAATCAGGTGATCCCTAGCAGGATAGGTTCCTAGCGGAACCTATTGTAAAGTCTTTAACCAGACTAGGCTCTTAACAGAGAAAACTTTAGAAGAGTTCAAGAACAACTTGTGGGTATTCATCCCCACCGTGGTTTTTCCCTGTTGGGTTTCCACGTGAAAAATCAATATGTTATTTGTGATGCTTTTTCATGTGATGTTTTAGTGTTTTCTGTTAAGCGGTAATGCAAGCTGGTCCAATGGTCATTGTATTTCTGATGTATTACTTGCTTAAGAATATGGGTGAAGTTGAGATGAGATATTAGGTTTTTAGAAGATCTAGATGTTATCGGTTTATGTCTTTTATAGTCATATTGTGTTTTACATGTAGTGCCTTGATTTAGATTGGTGATATTGTTTACTAGTTAGTGCAGTCTTTGCAGTTTAAGTTGTTGAAGAAGTTTTTGTCCATACTGATTCACCCCCCCCCCTCTCAGTATCTATTGAGTATTTACTGTTCATCATTATTCATCAATAGCCTCTTATTCCATAGCCAACTCTCATCAATTTCTACAATCAAACATGTCTTCTAACCAGAATTCAAATGAAATATATTACCTTTTGTCTGTGTACTAGTTGCAATCTCCAAACCAGCTCTGTTAATGATTTTGCATTTTCCATCCTTGAACTGTAATTGAAATCCCTTATCCACCAATTTTCCTACACTCAAAAGATTATGCTTCAAACTTTCAACAAAATAAACATTATCAGTATTGTTCTTACCATCCAATGATATAGTTCCTTTTCCTTTGATCATACATGCTTTGTCATCTCCAAATCTAACCAGACCACAATCAAATTCTTGCAAAGATAGAAAGTTTCTTTTATCTCTAGTCATATGATGTGAACATCCACTCTCAATTACCTATTCATCCTTGTCTTCAATTTTAGTAGGAAGTGCCTTCTCCTCAAGTACATTCTCTTCCAGTTCCGAAACATCTTCCTTGATAGCCAAGAACACCCATTCCTTTCTATTGCCAGAACCACTAGCTGAGTCTTCTCTTGGTTCATCATTAGAGTCAAAAATACCTTCCTCATCCGCTATGTAGTTATGATTTGTCTATGTTTTTCCTGTACTTATACTTGTTCTGATATCTAGGGTTAGGCTTAAAAGATCTTCTAACACTTTCTTCAAATCTTGAATTCCTTTCATGACATCTAGATGCAAAATGACCAATCTTATTACATGCAAAACATTTAAAAGGTGTTTTTCCTTCATACTTACTTTCTACCAGTCCTTTAGGTACTCTTCTAGCAAATAGTGCTTCAAGTTTCTCAAAATCATCATCTTCTCTCTCCATATCATCTAATTCATTTTCATATAAATCTTTCCAATATTTCTTACTGGTTGTTGAAACAGATGCATGAAAAGTGGGTTCAGACTTCACAGCTCCAGAAGGTCCAAATTCTTCAAGCTCAAAAGGAGATAATTTCCCAACCAAGGTATCTTTGTTGACAAAATTATTAGCCATTGTTCTCAATTCATTCATTGTAGTAGCCTTCATCTTGTAAGCCAATGGTAAGGTTCTTAGAACTTTAGAAACAATTTCATCTTCACTCAGAGTTCCACCACAATATTGAATTCCCATAACAATCTCATTTACCCTTTTCGTGAATGCAATAATCCTTTCATCTTATTCCATCTTTAGGTTTTCATATCTCACCCAGTAACCATCAAGTTTAGAAATCTTCACAGTAGGGTCACCTTCATTAAGAGTCTCCAACTTATCCCATATAGCCTTTTCCAGATGATTTGTCAGTTAATACCATAATTTGTTGATCAAAAAGTGCACACAAGAGGGCTTCTCTTGATCTACAATCATTCTCAAGATCCTTATCCAAGTTTGTCAGAGGAGCATTTCCAAATACCAGATTATGAGGTGTAAAAACATTCTATGTGATCTCCCAAATCTCCTTTCCAAGACATCTTAGATGAGTCTCCATTTGAATCTTCCATACTATGTAATTTTTTCAATCAAGCCTAGGAATATCTCTCTGAAAGATAGCTTTGATGAACTAGATGAATTTGAATTGTTAGTCACCATAGGATCAAGTGATTAAGCTTTCTACAGAGAGGACCAAAGCTCTGATACCAGTTATTAGATAGTTCAAATAACCAGAAGACAACTAAGAGGGGGGGAGGGAATCAATTGTCACAGATTACCAGAATATTTAGCATTTAAAACATTAATACAAGAATACTTAAACCAAATACTAGAATAATGGTGAAACCAATTAAGCATAAACAAATAATCAAAGAATAAATACCATCCATGTGACACCAATATTTATATGTGGAAAACCCAATAAAGGGAAAAACCACATTGGTAAGCCTACCCACAGTTAGATAATACATTTGCAATAAGTATGTGAATTAAAATTGAGTGGCCTACACTTGCAGGAAGGCCAATAGCCTAGACCGCATTGTTCATCACAAAAGGAGTCTCACTGACTACATAGAAATCTAGACTACAATCTAAAAGAATAAATGAACTACAAAGATAGCATCTCCTATGCCTGAGTACAGTTTTGGTTAAGCTCAATACTAGAGAAATAAATCCTCTTACATTAACCTAATTCAATTTCCAATGATCAACCAAATCCTCTGCCTAAATGATATTACATTATTTGCACATTACATATCCATATAGCATTCCTATATCCCGATATCCTTTGATGATCTACAATGAGATCTTACATCATATATATACAAACCCTCGACCATAAACAATCAGGTCGGCCACTAGACAATAAACCAATTACATAACTACAAAACATGTCACCCTTAGACCAAACAAATAATATCCAACACATAAGACATACCAAAAACACATCGAGAGGTCCAATCCATAGGTTACATCAAGTTAGTCCATAATATAGATCAACCGGGACCCAATATAGGTCCACATGCTAAAGCAATAATCTCCATCCGCCAAGTATGAAACACGATTTCCATCAACATCCTAAATCCATACCAGAAGCTACACCAACACCACTTATGCATATCATCAGAGCTCTACTAGTGAAACCCTTGCCGTAACCACAAACCAAGCATCCAAGCAAACAGGATAACTTTTGATCACCAGACCAAAACCAACTTACTAACTATGAACATGAGTATCTTGAATAAGCCAATTCCATAACCAAACCATATCGGAGCATATCGGATCATGCCAGATCCAATTCAACTAGAAACCACACAACCTATCAGGACCAGAAGGGTGCTGGTAAAGCATCCAAAATAACTAGTGTTTACATCAATGACAAAACATCAATACAATACATAATCAATTCCTCAAAATGGCCAACATCAGCATCCCCCCAATAGCACTTCCGAGCAACTTTAAAAGCATCCATCTCCACCTCAAAAGGAGAAATGAATAATATTGCCACATCCATCTCCCCCTCAATAGAAGACAAGATCACCTCAATAGAAAAGACTAGAGAAGCCCAAAGATGCAAAAAATGAATCTCAAGAACCACAACCCAGAAAGAACATTGAGAGAGACCAACAACACCCAAACCAATGAGCCAGGAAGGGGTTACAATATATAACCATAAAGGGAAAATCCCCATCCTCTTGAAACAATGCAAAGACAAAAGGCACACAAAAAACAAAATGGAACAAAACAAATAAGCCCTCAAGAACCAACAAAGAGGATCCAGGCAAGGCCCTGACGTGAAGACTCCAATAGGGAGAAGAACTGATGAAATATTATTCAAAAAAAATTTAAAAATTTTCCTTGAAAAGAGGCAAGTCTAGTGTTGCCTCTAGAAGAAACACCCAATCTAAGAGAAATGATTAAATAAGTCTCATGATTTTCTTATAAAAATTATCAATTATCCGCATGTTAAAATAAATTTTTTTCATAATGCAATGAGGTGAAACACATTTGGTTACATATGAAAACTTGTGAATAATAATCTTCAATGGTAAAGATGGCATGATAATATGTGTGATTAAATGCCTATTTTCAAGTGTGTTTAGCATGAACTACATGATGAAACTTGGAAACAAATCTACATATTACTCCAAAAAAATTTAAGGCAAAGTTCAATTTGAAAGAATAAAAGGGGACAAAAGAAAGATAATGAGTCTACTTTTAGTGGACATTTTGAACAACCCAAAACCTAAACTTCTACCCATAAAAAATGAGAACTTTTTATTGTCTAGATGGGTATCCATTACAAATGCATAACTATTTTAAAATGGGTATACAAACAATAAAGATTTAATTTATTAAAGCTAATCACAAGCTCATTTTACCTTATTTTTAAATAAAAAGGGATGGCTAGCAAGAACACTTTAGAATGGTTGCCCATAATTTGTAGAGAAGTTTCAACTTCCTCCTTCCACAACAAGTTTTTGTTTTTAATCATGTTTTATATACTTTTTTAATTTTTCTAGGGATTAAACTTTTTTAATTTTATTTTTAATCATGTTTTTAAATTTAATATATAAGAACCCTAATATTTTTCATTGACATTTATTAGATATAATTTAATAGTGAAAACTAGATCTCAAATAGTACATACAATATTTTTTATTAAATAGATTAATATATATAAACCAACATAAATAAATATAATGTATCCTCAAAAAATATAAATAGAAGGAAATCATAGACTAGAAATAATAGACCATATAAACCCAAGAATAAAATAGATACACCATTACATATAGTCTTTAAAATGAAGTAGTTCATTACATCATTTCAAGTTTATAGTTTTTGATTAGATAAATGGGTTTTACAGGGACCTGAAACCCAAATCCAAAAACAAAAAATAAAACTGGTAGTGAACCAAAGTCTAAACAATAGCCAAATAGCTATAGAAACAGGGGATACACCCCAAAAATCATAACAAAAAGCAGTGAAACTAGAGCAAAAAAGAATCTAACAAAAACAAAAAGCTATCCAAGAGCTTTCATGAGCTCAGTATTTTTATAGATCATATTCTTGTTAATAACTTTGATCTCCTCCATGATGAATCTCAAGTTCCTCCTCTCCTGATTCTTACTTCTAGTCCTGGTAGAGTGTCTAGTAGAAATCTACATATCGGTATCTTGTGTGTTTCTCTCCCAACTTCTTGCTCGATTTGGTAGCTAAAGGCGGAACACTGCTGAGAGTTTGGGCTTTCTAAATGATAATTTTTCCATTAACCCATTTAAGGCCTTCTGCATTATTATTCATTGCCTCTTTGCTTATTTCCACTAGTCCCCTGAGTTTTCCCTTTAATTCCTTCATAGTTTTTTCAAGATGAAAAATTCTTCACTCATGCTCGATTTTCATAACCCTAATATCTTTCGTTAATTTTGGAGTCATCTTTAGGAGCTTGTTGGTTTTGTCTGGTGAGGGGTTCTCTATGAAAGTGTTAATTATATCCTTAATGCCCTATTTAAGGAGGAAAATTTAACTTTTCACCGTCTCAAAATATTTCTCTTTATTGATGGTAGAGTTAGCCAGGAGCATATCAAAATTTGTTTATTCCTTTTTATATTCTCTCAGGTCCACATTCAAGGGAATATCCAATTTGATTTCATCATCCCCTTTACCCTTTATCTCCACCCTTTTCCCAATTTTCTTCTTTTTTCGAGCTTTGAGGGCCCAAGTCTTGGGGTTTAGAAAAGGGCATTTTCAACTTTTTAGCTACAAATCTAGGAGGGCTTTTGCTTTTCTTGCTACTATTAGTACCAGGCGTAGGTTTTTGGGGGGACCCTCATCCTTTGAAGGCCTATAATCTAAGTCATCTGATACATGGAGATCATTTCAATCCATGGCCACTTCACCCACCTCCTTATCAACATCAATATCTAAGACCACATGCACATCATGGATAGCTAAGTATTTGGGGTTTTTTATAATAAGGGAAGGCTTAACCTCATACACTTTGTCATATTCCATAATGAGGAGGATTAAGCCCTCATGCAAAACAAGATTCTCATTTCTTTTAGCATGATTTATAAGATTATTCTCAAGTGGAGACATTAAATAAAAAGGAAGAGAAATTTTTCCATCATGCCTAAAATGATTCAAGATGGTGAAATCATAGGAAAAAATGCTGGCATAGCGGCCATCCAGAGTAATGTACCTCATAATTATTTCCACCATATCCACCCAAATCTTAAAGAGCTCTTTACTATTGTAACCCCCATTAGGCATTTTCCTTACTCTGTTTCTTTCACTCTATTTGTCATAGGCAATTAACAGAGCTTCCTCCGAGGTTTTTCTCTCTCTCTATAGAAATTTTTTCCTTCCATATTCAAACCTATAATCTCTCCTATGAAATGCTCATAAATCCTAACTTTGGCACCATACACACTGAGAACTCTTTTATACTAGCCCTTCACAAAATCTTCAGTTAACCTATGATTCTAGCCATGACATTTTTTCAGGTAAGGCTCCAAACCACCACAATTTCCATCCATTGCTCCTTGTTTTGTTCCCACTTCTCGTATGAAGACAACTCCATTTTGTTCTTATCTCCCCATATAAAAAGAGTACCTCTGCAACTTTTGATGTTCACAAAAATAATACCAAACCTGAAGCAATGGATACAAAACCAAACCAATAGGAACAATCTAAAAAGTTGACTTCACTCATCACTCATTTATAGAAATGACTTTACTCATATGAATCGATGGTATAATTAACATTTGGTTGTTGGGAAAGATTTTAGGCATCCCTTCATGTTAGCTCAACCAAGTGAATTGGAAAGGACTCCCTTGTCATCCACCATCTGATTTCATCATTTAGCACACCAAGATTTTCTATGTACTCCACAGGCACATTACCTTCCCTAAAGACTTTGGTAATTTGAATTTTGTCCAAATGGGCAATCGTAACGAGACACTCCTAGATTGAATGCTTGATTGTCCAACTAGGAGACATCTTTTTAATTAGGCAATAAATGCTATTCAGAGAGCCACTTTCTAACCAAACCTTTTTATACCTCCACGATTAGCTAGTAGAAGCCTAATGTAGGTTGCATTTGAAATTTTATAGTTTATAGAGAACATTGCTGAAGTATCTAGAGACTTATAAAATGAAACTATATAAAGGGTCTTAATCATTAGATTCACTGTGTTCCCTCCATTGCTTAAGTTATTCACATCATCTACTACCTTTGAACATGTGAGCCTAATTTTCTCTTTTCAATTGGGTTTTATTGTATTTAAAAAATTGGATGCATTGTGGAAGAAATAGATCAATACTTAATAATGGAATAGAAATATTGAAATAATAAAACTTGACCTAGGCACTTAGGGTTCACACACTCTATTAATAGTTTTTAATTTCACATTGCAAGCCTCTAAGACCAAACAAAAAACAAGAACACCTACTACAAATGAGAGTACAAAGAAAGATGTGCTAGATTCATCAAAGGAAAAGATTATAGAATGGGACAATTAATAATGAATTTCTTAATAGAAAGCTAGAGAAGCCCTAATCTGATATTAATAAAATGAAAAAATATAAAGGAGATAAATATAGCTCAACTAAAGTGAACTTAAGCTTAAAAAGAATAAATATAAATATAATTCTCTAACACCTCCCCTTAAGTGAAACATAGATAGAAGTTTAAAAAACTCAAAAAACATGAAATTCAATTATAGGTCTTTGTAATTAAAAGTTTGATGAGGTACCCATGTACAAAAATATCTTGTTTTAACTAGAGGATGAGAGAAAAATCCTCTCTAAAAGATAAAATAAAGAGAATCATGGACTAAGAAGCCTCGAAGAACATGAAGAATATCCTTAAAGCACAACGATGTTGTAGAAAATTCTAAAATGATAACTACAATAGTGTTGATTGAAGAACCTCCTCTTAAATTAGGATGAGGATCAACATCAAGAGGATGAGAATATTTATGAGCACCCTCAACAACACTACTCAAAAAAAGAACAAATAGGGAAAAAAAAAACATCTATTATTTGAAGATATAGATCGTACAAGAAACTACCTGGGTGATGCTAATGATACTATTCAACCATGAAAGAGTAAAATGCTAGTAAAAAATATAGGTGCAAATAATATAAAGAACTAGTCAACTATGGATAAGTTGCACCCACAAAATCGGAATGCAAGAGTGTCTATATAGAAAAATCTACATCTTACTAAGATACAATCACTACATCCTAATACCTCACTCCAAATCAAAACCAAGGAAGCATTCACCCCAACAATATAAAATCCCCATAATGTTGAAAATGGAGAGAGATGATAGGTCCACTAAATTGTATGTCACCAAGTAGTGCATGAAGGAGAAGAAACAGCTAAAAATACACAAGAAAGTACATGCAATTGGAAAATGGACTTTGTTTGAGCAAGTTATGGTCTCAAAACTGAAAAAAGAAGGTTTGAATTCAATGCCCTATAGAAATCTCAAGGACTAGAATCTAGGGAAAAAATAAGCACCATTGGGTAGCTCTCAAAATAATATTTCCAATAATATCTTATTTCTGAAAAATGGACACTGTATGTAAATGTTATGACCAAATGAAAAGCATGCTAAATTTCGCCAACTAATAACTAGAAAATATGACCCTTGTAACTTGATTTATTAAAAAATTGCTTACTAAATGAGAAATTTGGCATATACCATAGTGGTTTTCTGGGGTTAATTACATCACCTATAAATTTAATTTTGTTTTTAAATTCAAACAAACTAAATAATTTTTTCCTAGATCATTTTTTATGTTTTTCTTGTTCTTTTTTATTTATTAGTGAACTGTGATAAATTTTTAAAATCTTATGGATGCCCAATTATTATTTTGGCATTGTAAATAGAATCCAATTTGTTTTTTCTCCAATATAATCTAATGTGTATATTCTAAACAAATCCACTTCTAGATCAACAAAAAATGTAGATTTGGTGACCAAGATGAGGAAGAGATGGTGGCTAGATACGTCAATGGGTTGAGGTATAATATCCAAGATGAACCCAGTATTACCACCCCAAAGATAGTAGAGGAATGTTACAAGCTAGCCATAAAGGCTTAAGACAAGTTGAGAAGGAAGCGAGATAAGAAAGTGAGAGGAAAGAACAAAATTTTTAAGGTAGAGGAACTTTTAGGGGAAGAGGATTGTCCTCCAAGTCCCAAGATGAAGCAACCAACCAACAAGAACAAAAGGGTGAGTAAAGTAGCGAAAGTAAATTTAGAGGAAGAAGGCCTAATGGAAGAGGAAGGTTTGGAGACCAAGGGAGAGGGTATAACTCTTTCTTGGGTAAGTTCTTTAGTTGTAATTAGTTTGAACACCCTACAAGGAGGTGCCTATATAAGAAAGGATCAACCTCTCAAGGTGGGGAGATAAGAACTCAAATAGCACAAGAAGAAGACAATGAAAGTGTGAATTCAACTTGTCAGCATGCTTCCCTAGAGATATTTGTGTCTTTTATGCTAAGGAGAACATTGATAAAGATTCCAATAGTCCAAGAGCCTAAAAAAAACAAAATTTATTTCGGACCACTTGCAAATCACATGGGAAGGTATGTAAAAGTGGTCATTGATTCAAGTTCAATGGATAACTTACTAGCTTTAGAAATGGTGTGGAAATTGAATTTGAAAAGGATTCTTAACCCCACTCCATACAAAGTGTCATGGTTGACTAAAGGATAGTAAGTCTTGGTAAATGAGCAAGCATGGGTGGAGTTCAACTTATGAGGTTACAAGAACAAAATATTGTGTGACATCATCCGTATGGATGTATGCCACTTATTCCTAGGTAGACCTTAGTAATATGACTGAAAGGACAAGCATGATGGGCATAAGAACATCTATGTGATACAAAAGGATGGGACTTAATTCACTTTGACTCCACTACAAGAAAAAGGCAAGCATAAGAAGATTGATCCTAGTGTAATGGTGGTTGGGGAGAAAGAGATCTTGAAGACAATAAAGCAAGGAGGACAAGGATATGTTATACTAATCAGGCCATAATTAGTCCTTACAACAACATACATTGATGATTTTCCTAAGTGTTGGCAACAATAATGCGGGAAAACTGAGAGGGGAGTGAATTAGTTTTCACCAAACTTAAACAAATTAACCTTAAATTTAGATCTGATCAAGAACAACAATTAAAAATATTACCACCACATCAACAACACACATAACACACAAACTTTTGATATGGAAAACCTAGTTAAGGTAGAAACCACGGTGGGAACCTACCCACAATAAGATGATACTCTATAGTAGTATGTGAAAATATTATAATGGGAAATGCACATGCATTCGAGCACACTGCCTAGAGCTCACTACTCAAAACAAAAAAGTGATACAACCCTAGGAAGGCTCTATACCTTAGAAAGATCACACAACAATCTGAATTACATGAATTGAAAGAGTAGCATCTCCAAATGCTCAATCATGGTTCCGGTTAAGTACATTGTCTAGACAACAACACTTCTCTACTCTTCCACACTACCAAATGATCAATTCACTTGTTCACACATACAATACTCTAATAGATCATAAATAAAACCATAGACAGATCTTACATGATTACAACACTTATTTATACAATTTATCAACCTTAACTCCAAGGTTGACACAACACATAGAAACTAATTAGAAAATTACATAACATGATACATAAATCAATATTAGACCAATACAATGTCAACAAGGACATAGCATGGACCCAAATCAACTCCTCAAACACACAAAACCACCGAATAACTCATCGAGATCATCCACAACATACAACAACCATCGGGTCGGCTAGAAAGTTGTATAGCATGAAGACTACCACCAGATCAATAAAATCTTCAACTACAAGCACAACGATTAATGCAGACCACCAAAATGCATAGAGAATGATTGAAGAACTATTGTCACGAAGGATTGCACTCATGATGCTAAGTGTGAAACCAAGCAATCATGTGAAACATGGAAACACCTTCGATCTTGTGGGTTGCTCAAATTGAAGGTGAATCTCTAGAGACCAGGCCAACTTATTGTCCTTATGCATCTCCTACACTAACTTCTTTATGAGAAAAGGGTTAAAATACTGCATGTAATAAAAAACCTATCCTGATGGTGGTGATAGACCAAAATGATGCAGTTCTACTTGTTGTCCTAAAACTACAACCACTTGCAAAAAGACCCAAAAATCATTTCACAAATCAAATAAGATCATGAAACTCATTAACATTTCATGTGAAGGCTTAAAGTTATCCAACTTCTGCATGTAGGAAAAGTGATTTTTCATAACATGCAAAGAACTAAACACTAGATGAACACAACCCACAACTTGAATTTACTATGAAATTTTCCTATTTCTGCAAAGCATAAATGAGACAAAGAAAAGGATTCAAAATTAAATCACTATAACTCTATCAAATCATTTAAATCACAAAGGAAAAAAAAGAATAATTGACAAGGAAACTAAAACTCTTGATTGCAAAACTGAAAATAATCTCTATTACAATGTTGAAAACTGAAAAACTATTGAGATACAATACTTTTTGCTGTATGTGTAAGAAAAAATAAAGAACTAGAGGGAAAAACAAGAGAGAGAATATATACAACCCATCATGGACATCTCTTTCAAAATCCCTAAAAGAAAAATCTACATGAGAAAAAACCTTGGGCGAATTTGCCCAAAAATGCTAAAAAATGTCGTGGCAAAAAATGTCAAACTAGCCATTGATGCTCAAAAAAGGTCTCCAACTGCAACTAAATGAAAAAGAACTCCCACTTGCGAATATAGAATTGCCAACCTTGCCCAAAATAGCTCCACTAAAAAAGTAAACTGCCAGTCAAAAAATCTGCATCTTTATGTGCCAAAAATAGCTCTGAAAAGAAAATATCCCCATCTACTAAAAAGAGAAAATCCAAGATTCCATATCTCCAAAAATATCTCCCCTAAAAAGAACTGCACTTCTGAAAAATTATGTACGATAGTCCAAACTAAAAATAACTCAAACTGAAAAATAGTCCATCTTTGTAAACTGAATGGTACTAAACTCCTAAGTGTATTTATTATTTAGTTCTTACATTTTAACCAAGTAGAAGTAATTTTAAATAAATATTAAAATAATCTTTGTAATCCTTTTTACTTCTACTTCTATTTGTTTAAAATAAAATAATTAATAATTTATTATATTTATTTATTTACAATGGCAGTTAACTTTATTTTTCTTTTCTCTTCGAAACCATTATTCATAAATAAAATACAATAAAGTTAAATGGATCTTTTGCACTTAATAAAATTGGGTTTAAATCCCCCTGACTAACATGACTATTAGGACTTAAGTCCTAGTGTGAGTTCTAAAACTCCATAAAAAAATCCTAAAAAGGAATTAGAGCATAGCCAGCTAAAGGTAATTTGAAACCCTAAAAATTCTTCACTTTGCATTTTTGTCTTCCCTGTGAAGTCTTCCCTCTAGCCTCCATACATTCCTCTATTTGAGCATTGAATTGAGACTTCAAAGGCCAGAATGAACAAGGGTTTCAGAGTTTTCTGTGTTGTTATCTTTTTTCAGAGAAGCATTACTCTAGAATATTTCTGTTAAATCATGCATATATCTTTTGAATAGGGTCTTTTATGATAGGTTGCATGAATCCTTCTATATATGTTCTCTCTAAGCCTAGTTTGTAATTGTAGTGGCTTCCTGTGCATAAAAATTAGTAGAAAATCATACTTTTATGCATGTATTTCTTAGGGTTTCATAGCAAAATGACTGTGATTTTCCCTGTATGAAGTAATTCTATGCTGCTCAATCTTTTTGTTTCATCTATAGATAATTTATTTGTTTGAAATTTGTATGTGTATTCAAGGTTTTTGGATGAAACCTTAAATATACATGTGTTTATTCGAAGATCACTATATAAATAGCATTTGCCTTTGCAAAATATGTGTCCTTAACTTCCTTAACTTCTCCATTTTGTGGCTACCAAAAGACTGTTTATAATGTTGAAATCTGCTCTGACATCTGTATCTTTTTATCATTTTAAGGTTGTCTTTAAGGTATATTGATGTTACTATCAATGCTTTGAGATGACTTTTTTGATCTTATTGTTTGACCATGTGAATATATACCTTCATCATATTGTATCCTCCTTGTTCGATAACTGTGAAGCGGTTCATTTGACTACTACGGTAATTGGCTTTGTATAAGACCTTGTATGTGCCTTTTGATCATTGGAAAGGAAACTTCCACTGCCTATTTTTAATAGTTATGAATGTCTTTCTCAAAAAGCTACTCTACAACTGATCTTCCATGGTTTCTATTTTTATACCTTTTGTGAATGTTTTGGCACACTTTTCCTTGACATTTGATGATTTTTATTGTTGACAGAACTTGAATCCTTATTGCTATATTTTCCCTGTACTTGATCATTGAATGAGTGTTAACTTCATTTCAAATGACTATACTTTTCATTATTTATTAACTTCTTGATAATCTAGATGTCTTTGAATATTGTTCCTTTGCATTCAACTTGGTACTTTCACTATCTTTTATATTTCTTTGGCATGACTGCTATTTATTTTTGTACCTTGTGATAATGATTGTAACAACTATGTGACTAGTATTCCTTAGGCATATTGCTATCATAAATATGACTCCTCCATAGATAACTATCAAAATGATCCCTCATGTACTATCAAGATGATCCCTCATGTGCCTTAATGCCCATAACTATCATCTTTATTTTTTCTTGAAAAGGCTTCTTCATTATTAGTGGTTGTTTGTTTTGACCTTAAGACTATCAATGCTCAATGTGAATTTGTTTAACCAAAAGAGTGATGTTATATACTTTAACAAGTTTTTTCAGATCAGTGACTTGTTCTTTGACAATGATATCTCCATTTATGGTACTGGCATTGGTGAAGACCATTCACTGTAATGGTTGCCATTTTACTCCTGTATCTTTTTATGACTCTGCATGTTGTATTCTTTGTCATCAATTCTTATACTAGCATTAACTGTGTTTGATAATAACTGTAGTACCCCTACTCATTTGAACTCATTAGACTTTTATTTTATTATTGTTTGTTTTCAGTGGATACATTACCATGATGTGTTATTCAGATTTTTATAACATTATTTCATGCTTTATCTCTAGATATGAGATGCATAAATTATTTGTAGTATTTCAGTACTTGTGATTTATGGCATTCAACAGATTATTGCTATGTACTAACATTTTACTTATTTATGCAATGTGTAATTATATGTTGTGTGTCTGCGAGTG
This sequence comes from Cryptomeria japonica, assembly GCF_030272615.1. Classification (NCBI taxonomy): domain Eukaryota; kingdom Viridiplantae; phylum Streptophyta; class Pinopsida; order Cupressales; family Cupressaceae; genus Cryptomeria; species Cryptomeria japonica. The sequence continues at coordinate 511,207,296 of NC_081415.1, read as the reverse complement.
TATTGGATGCAAGGGGACAATTTTCCTTCACTCATTTCAGTGAGATAGGGAACGTCGCAATTCTCCTTCATCGATGTGTATGCTGTGTTTTCTATATTGTATATATGCATGTGTGGTTTGGTGATGCAAGATATTGTAGGTACAAGTACCGGGTAGGTACGGGGTATTCTCTCCACCTGGCTTCACAGGTCTGAGCGTGCCTTATATTTTCCGATGGAAGTGGAGGAAATAATAGTTGACCCTATTTTACTCAGTTACACTCATGTGAGTATCATAAGTTGGTCGTCCTGTCAGTTTGTTCAGCCTTCATATTTTGTCGTTTGATCTTTTTATGAGTTTTTTCTTGAGATTTGTTCAGTTTGTGTGTTTTAGTGGAATTGATTAATTAATTAAGTTTATGGAGTTATCTCATAGTTGAATTATGTATGCATTGAGATTGTAAATTTAATTAATTAAAATAAGTTATTAATTTAAGTTGCAACCTGCATGATATATTTTATTTAAATTTTAGTGAAAAATAAATTAGATTAATTTCATTTATTGTTTCCTAGAATTTTAAATAAATAAAAGAATAAATAGAATAAATGAATCAATAAAAGAATTCATTAAAATTAGAGCATTCTTTAATTTCTTTATTTAGAAAATTAATTAATTTGAATGAGAAAAGAAAAGAATGAATAATGATTTTTAATTATTGCATGTTAACTTATCCCTTTGTTAGAAAATTGGAAAAGAAAATAAAATTGCTTTTATTACTAAATTTAGGTTTTTGGGGAAAAAGATATTCAATCTAGAATTTTAGTTTAAAAAGAGGAATAGGTCATTATTTTAGGATACACAGGAAGCAGGTCAGGAATTTAGGTGGAGAAATTTATTGGAAGCTTGTTAAAAAGATTAGGGCTCTTCTATAGATTTCTTCCAGGAAAGCTATACCAGGTTGGGTAGCTACTCTTGATTGATGTTTTAAGAAAATAATTGTATTTCTTTTATCTTCTAATGATGTGTGTGTTAAGATGATTGTCATATCCTGTCTGATTAATTTTGTTCTTAGCTAAAGTCCATAACTGAAGTTAATTTCTAGTTAATGAAAAGAAAATATTTCCTGAGTGTTGTGGATTAAAATTTGAGAAAATTGGGAAAATTATTATGGAAAATTTTGCCAAGATTTTATTATGCATGGAAGTTGCAATGTTTGAGAGGAATGGGATTTACCATAGAAATCATTCCCTCTTGTTTGTTTTGTTTCAATATTGGCTACATATGACAGTCTTTTAATTGTAACTCTGTGAAATTCTTATTTACTTTAGAAATAAACTAAATTATTAATTACATTTAATGGATTATGGAAGTTTTTGGGAAATGGTTAATTATTTCTGGAAAAAGAAATTGTATTAAATTCTTGGAAAATAAATTTCATGAAAAAAAATTATTATTGAAGTCTAGAAATTATAGTTTTTATACAATTAAAATAAAATTAAAAAAATATAAATTAAAAAAATATAAATATAAATATAAAATAAAATTACATAAACACCTAGGTAGCATAAGCTACCTACGGTAACATCTGCTACCGGTGGTAGCAGTGCTACCAAACGGTAGTACCTGCTACCATGCGGTAGTTGTGCTGTCGGTGGTAGCACATGCTACCAATGGTAGTATATGCTACCAATGACAGTATGGGCTACCGTGGGTAGCACGGGCTACCATGCACGATATAGGGATAGTCAAAATTTGCCCTTTTTCTGAAAATTTTGTTGTGTGGGCTGAATTAAAAGTTTTCGATGTTCGTGAAGAGTTTCAAGTTTGTTTTTAAATTAACTTATTAATATATATAATATGTATATGTATACATATATATATATATGTATATATACATGTTATTTCATATTTTAATACTGTGGAAATTAAATTTTGAGTTGATAAATATATATTTTGTAATATTATTATAAGTGAATTATTTATAGGTATTCATATAATTATATTATATGAATATAATTTAATTTATAAGTTATAATTTATATTTTATGAATGTAATTAATTATAGCTTGGGTGTTTTCAGAAAAGCTTGTAAATTTAGAGATTTTATATTTATGCTTGAAAACATTGGGAGATTAATGTTTGTGTGATTGATTTAAATCTTATTGGACAAATGACAACGTTGATTGTTTTGTATTAAAATAGTTGTGTTTTCTTATCTTCTGGAAATTCCTTATTTACAAGTTACTTATGCTTTTGGCTGTTTTAAGAAAAGATTGCCTATATTAGGATCTTGTGTAAATGGTATGTGCAGTCAAGCTTAATTTCATTGCAATTCTGGTTGAGTTGTCATTATGTCATATGTTGTTATATCTCCTTGGTCAGGTGTTGTTGTATAAACTTATTGATGTGAGCCATTGTGTGTGTTGTCCAAATGGTCAATCTTGGGTTAGTGATTGTGTATCCTTCACCTATGGTTTGTCAGGATTAGTTATGGCTATTTATTTTGCCATAGAGTTCTCATAGAGAGACCTTTCTTGGGGGTCGTGCCTGAAGTGGATGACAAGATAACCTGCCAAAAGTCCGTTAAGAAGTGATAACCTAATAATTGATTAGGGGGTGGGTAGAATAAATATTAATTAAGATAATGTACCTCATGCATAGGTGTAGTGCTTGTACAGGGCTCATAATGTTACGAGAAGGCCTAGAATGGAAAAGTTACCACCTTGTCTTCATGAAGGATTGGTAGGGTCCACATGACACTTAGTTGGAGCCGGAAGCCGGGAGAGGTTACTAGAACAGAGAGCTGGGACCTACGAGGCCTACCATGGTAACCATCAAGCTAGGCGATGACACTCTCTCCTTAGAGTCACTACTATTTTGTGAGTTGAGTCATATGGATGTTTGCAGAGTCTTGTAGTTCTTTTGTACTTATCTTACTTCGCTTGCTTGAGGGTTTCTACTATCTCCTAGCATGGTGGGGTGGTTCCATTTCAGGATCACATGGTCAGGTGGTAGTGCCCCTTCCCATCGGATGTTTTGGATTGTATCTTCAGGCGAGGAAAGGCTTCACTGGTGTTTCTTGATTCATGGTTCATGTACTGGCTCATGTTCATGATCGTTGTTCAGTTGAGACCTTGTGGTCATTGTATCAAACTTTTATGTAACCTTGATATTGTAACTTTGTATCTATGGCATTTTTGGAAGCCATGTATTTATGGATATTTTAATAATATGTCAGTGGAATGTATGTTAATTCAATTGCTTTGTTCTTATGTAATGATTTATGGAAAATTGAATGCACTAGAATACTTTGATTTCTTTCATTATGGAATTTAGATGTATGTGTAGTTTTGAACTTAAGCATTTACTTTATCTAATTTAATGGACAATTGGATTTACCATGGTATTAATATAATCTACAATTAATCTTCATTGATAACCCTTAGGAAATCATGTGTTAGTCTTCCACTGTGTTATTAGATGTGCAATGGTTATAATTAATGTACTTAATCTTTTTAAAAAAAATTATTTCACCCTTTAGTTGCCTAGTTGTGATGTTTTCCTTTAGGGTTTCTGGCAGGGCATTACATTTGGTATCAGAGCCCAAGTTTCAACACTGGGTACTTTGGGTTTGCAGTGTGCCTTTCAGTTGACCATCTTTCTTAGGTCATAATGTTTGTATCTCTCTTGTCTTATCCTTGTTGTAGATCTAAATCGTTTTCTCTTATATGGTACCAAGTCATGACTAGGAAAGCTAGAGGAGGTGGTCGTACAGGTGGTCGCAAAGGAGGTAGAGGTGGAGGATGGGGCCATGGTTCTGACCATCATAGTCATTCACCACCACCCACTCATGTGAGTGTTGAGATGGAATAGTCAGTTCATCAGGAACAGGAACAGTCTATTCATCAGAATTCTCAGCATGCAGGAGAGCATGTTCCCGAAAGGGAAGAGCTGAGACAGATGTTACAAGAGGTTCTGGCTAGGTTGGCCAAAGGCCTGAGTTTGAGCAGCCCATTCATGCTCAGGTTGAGGAGCCGCTTCGGCAGGTTCTAGAGGAGAGAGAGAGGGAGAGCTCACCCAAGAGGAGGGAGATTCCAGCTGCCCGAGATCCACCTTCCTTGGGTCACATAAAGGACTTGATGAGGTCCAATCCTCCTTACTTTGATGGTATGGGTACTGGTCCTGAGGTAGAGAACTGGCTCATCGGTTTGGACCGGTGTTTTGCTATGTTTCCATATAGTAGCAACACCAAGGCAAGATGTGCTATTATGCATTTCAATAATTTGCTTCAATCTGGTGGAGATTAGAGGAGGAGAAGATCGATGTATGCATTAACACCATTACATGGGAGCAGATGAGTTCTATGCCTTGCATCAGTATGGGATGACACTAGACCAGTATGAGCATAGGTTCTATGAGCTCAAATAGTATGTCGGGATTGGTAATGACGAAGCTATTGTTGTGAAACACTTCTTGAGGGGGTTGAATGACCATATTAGTGGAGGAGTGAGGGTGTTTGAACCACCTTCAGTTGAGATAGCCATGGCGAAAGCCAGATTGGTTGAGCTGAACCTTAGCCGTGCACTTGGTGGTCAAATAGGTGTGCAGATAGGGAGTGCACCTTCCAGTGGGAATAGAGATCAGGGAAATTAGTCTCAGTCAGCTGCACCCTCAGACACTCGCTAAGGGTGGACAGTAGCAACAGCAACCATCGAAACCAAAATAGTTCCAGGGCCAACAAGTTGGCAACTCTCAATATAAGAAAAATAGGAACTGGCAGAAGGGCAAACAAGGCCCTACAAGGCAATCCTCATAGAATACATCTCACGCCCCTAGTTAGGGAAGTTTCCAACACTCTAGTGGGCTGACAAGTAATAGAGGAGATTGGTTCTCTTGTGGACAATTTGGTCATAGAGCTATGCAGTGCCCTCAGTGTTTACACAATACAGGTAGTCAGAGGCTAGCAACATCTGAACCTATAGTGGGAGATGCAGGGAGATAGAGTGTTTGTAGTATTAGATGACTACCAAGTTGATCATCATGGTACAATCATTAAGGCATCAGGTATGTTGCATGGAATCCCTATCTCTGTACTTTTTGATTTAGGTGCTTCAGATTCTTTCATTTCTTCATCCATAGTGGAGCAGTGTGTACTTACTTCTGCTAAGAAGGCAGATAGGTGGCAAGTAGAGTTGGCTATAGGTGTCCATGTTTCTATAGATGCTTTCATTCCCATTTGTAAGTTGGACCTAGGAACCATAGCTACCTTAGTTGACCTTCGAGTTATTCCTTTGAGTTCTTATGGAGTTCTATTGGGGATGGATTGGTTATCATCTCACAGTGCTCATATAGATTGTCACAAGAAGACAGTGGAGTGTTTATATGACCTTGGCATAGAAGTGGAGATTGTTGGAGTCTAGAGACCGATATCCCTACATATGATCTCCGCTATGAAACTTAAGCGGTGCATGTGTAGATGGTGTCAGCTTTTTGCAGTTACTCTTGAGGAATTAGATGAGTCAGAGAGTCAACAAATCACTCTTGATAGTCACCCTATTCTTAGAGAGTATGCTGATGAGTTTCCATTGGACATTCTTGGTATGCCTCCGAAGCGAGACATAAACTTTCATGTCAATTTGGTTCCTGGTGCAGAACCTATTTTGAGAGCTCCATATCGGATGACTACTCATGAGTTGAGTAAGTTGAATTTATAGATAGAAGAATTGTTGGCCAAGGGATTCATTCATCCTAGTGTTTCCCCTTCGGGTATGCCTATTATCTTCATTAAGAAGAAAGATGGTTCTCTTCGGTTATGCATTGATTACTAACAATTGAATAAGGTAACCATCCGGAATAGATATCCATTGCCTCATATAGATGACCTTTTTCATCAAGTTGAGGGAGCAAAGATGTTCTCTAAGATTGACCTGAAGTCTAGATACCATTAGTTGAGCATTCAGGATGCAGACATTCATAAGACAATGTTTCGTACTCATTATGGTCACTATGAGTTCACAGTGGTGCCATTTGGGTTGACAAATGCACCTTCAGTTTTCATGAGCTTAATGAATGGGGTTTTTCGCACCTACCTTGATCATTTCATCATTGTATTCTTGGATGACATTCTAATTTATTCTAGATCTATGGAGGAGCATGAGGGTCACTTACGTCAGGTATTGCAGTGCTTGAGGGAGAATCAACTTTATGCCAATTTGGCAAAGTGTGACTTCTTCCAGAATGAGGTGAACTATCTTGGTCATGTGGTTTTGGGAGAAGGTATATCCATGGATCCTTCAAAGATCCAAGCCATTGTTGATTGGCCAGCACCGACCAATGTTTTAGAAGTTAGGAGTTTTATGGGTTTGGCCGGATATTACAGTCATTTTGTTGAAGGCTTTTCCCAAATAGGACACCCGATTACTTCTCTTCAGAGAAAAGGCAAGAAGTTTGTTTGGTCAGAATAGTGTGAAGCAGCTTTTAGGACCTTGAAGGAACTCCTTGTCAGTGCTTCAATTTTGGCAGTTCCTGATCCATCTAGAGATTTCATGGTATGCATAGATGCCTCTTTGGAAGGTATAGGTGGAGTACTTATGCAGGATGGACGTGTGGTTGCTTATGAGTCTCGCAAACTCAAGAACCACAAGTTGAACTATCCAGTTCATGATTTAGAGTTGGCAGTTGTAGTTCATGCTTTGGTTAGATGGTGGCATTTCCTATTAGGGCGTCGATTTGAGATGCATAGTGATCACCGCAGTCTGCAGTATATATTCACGCAGTCGAACTTGAATGCTCAAAAGTGGAGATGGATGGAATTCTTTAGCAAGTATGATTTTGAGGTTTGTTATATTCAAGGGAATGAGAACGTAGTGGCAGATGCTTTGAGTCGTAGGTGGCATGAAGTTTAAGCATTGTCCCTTGGAGTAGACCTGAGAGAGAGGATTCTTGGAGTTCTTCCTCGGGGTACTTGGTTTCAGGATGTTAGAGCAGTGATAGAGTTCAGAAGGCCTTTAGAGGGTAGATTTTCTGGATATAACCTTGAGGCAAATGGACTTCTTCATCAGCATGGACAAATCTATGTACCTCCTTTGGAGGGTGTTCATGTTTTAATCATGACTGAGGCCCATCGTGCACCTTATTTGACACATCCAGGTGTCAATAAGATGCACACAGATCTTAGATAGATTTATCATTGGGCTGGTATGAAATGTGACATTACTAATTTTGTGTCGAAGTTTTTAGAGTGTCAGCAAGTGAAGGCAGAGCATTAGCACCTAGTAGGGCTTTTAAAGCCTAATTTGGTACCAAATTGGAAATGGGATATCATTTCCATGGATTTTATTATTGGATTGCCTATCTCTTCACGTCGTCATGATGCTATCATGGTCATAGTTGATAGATTAACTAAGTTTGCTCATTTTGTTCCCATTCAAGCTTCCTATATGGCAACAATGGTGGCATGAGTCTTATTGGAAGATGTAGTGAGATTGCATGGGATTCTGAGGCAGATTATATCTGATAGAGATCCTATCTTTACCTCAACATTATGGACCTCACTTCAGCATGCTTTGGGGACTCAGTTGAACTTTAGTTCATCTTATCACGCAGAGACAGATGGTCAGATAGAGTGAGTGAATCAGGTGTTAGAGGACATGCTTTGCATATATGTGATGGACCAACAGTCACACTAGGAGGACTATATCTATCTAGTGGAGTTTTCTTATAACAATGGATATCATAGCTCCATAGGTATGTCCCCTTTTTAGGAATTGTATAGTCATCCTTACCACACTCCTTTGAGTTGGGATCGGCTAGAGGACAGGGTGCTTATAGGACCGGAAATTCTTTAAGAGATAGAGCATCAAGTAGAATAGATTTGTGAGCATTTGGTAGCTGCACGGGATAGGTAGAAGATGTATGCAGATGCTCATAGGGTAGATCATCAGTTTTCTATTGGCGACCATGTGTTCTTGATAGTGTTTCCACGAAAGAGTCTGATCTATTATGGAAAGGATTCTAAATTGGTGCCTCAGTTTGTTGGACCTTTTGAGATCCTTCCGAGGATAGGACCTATTGCCTACCATCTAGCCTTGCCACTAAGTCTATCTCGCATCCATGATGTCTTTCATGTTTCAGTTCTTCACCCTTATCATCCTGATGTGACACATGTTCTTGATTGGAACTCTTTGCAGGTTGAGGATGGGCTGCTTTCCATGGAGCCCATGCGCATTCTTTAGCATCAGGATTTGATCCTCAGTGGTCACACCATCAACCAGGTAAGGGTCCTATGGGACCCAAATGATGAGACCTCGATAACTTGAGAGGATACAACAAAGATTAGAGAGCTGTACTATTATTTGTTTTAGGCTTCCAGGAGTAAGCCTAGTTTTGGGGGGGAGAATGTAGTACCCCTACTCGTTTGAACTCATTAGACTTATATTTTATTATTGTTTGTTTTCAATGGATACATTACGATGATGTGTTATTCAGATTCTTTTGATATTATTTCATGCTTTATCTGGATATGAGATGCATAATTTATTTGCAGTATTTCAGTATTTGTGATTTATGGCATTTTATGGATTATTGCTATCTACTGACATTTTAGTTATTTATGCAATGTGTAATTATATGTTGTGTGTCTGGGAGTGTATTGGATGCAAGGGGATGATTTTACTTCACTCATTTTAGTGAGACAGGGAACATCATGATTCTCCTTCATCGATGTGTATGTCATGTTTTCTATATTGTATATATGCATGTGTGGTTTGGTGATGCAAGATATTGTAGGTACAAGTACCAGGTAGGTACGAGGTATTGTCTCCACCTGGCTTCACAGGTCAGAGCGTGCATTATATTTTCTGATGGAACTGGAGGAGATAGTAGTTGACCCTATTTTACTCAGTTACACTCGTGTGAGTGTCATTAGTTGGTCGTCCTATCAATTTGTTTGGCCTTCATATTTTGTTGTTTGATCTTTTTATGAGTTTTTGCTTGAGATTTGTTCAATTTGTGTGTTTTGGTGGAATTGATTAATTAATTAAGTTTATGGAGTTATCTCATAGTTGAATTATGCATGCATTGAGATTATAAATTTAATTAATTAAAATAAGTTATTATTTTAAGTTGCAACCTGCATGATATATTTTATTTAAATTTTAGTGAAAAATAAATTAGATTAATTTCATTTATTGTTTCCTAGAATTTTAAATAAATAAAAGAATAAATAGAATAAAAGAATAAATAAATGAATAAAATAATTCATTAAAAATATAGCATTGCTTTAATTTCTTTATTTAGAAAATTAATTAATTTGAATGAGAAAAGAAAAGAATGAATAAATATTTTTAATTATTGCATGTTAACGTATCCCTTTGCTAGAAAATTGGAAAAAATAAATAAATTGCTTTTATTACTGAATTTAGGTTTTTGGGGAAAAAGATATTCAACCTAGAATTTTAGTTTAAAAAGAGGAATAGGTCATTATTTTAGGATACACAAGAAACAGGTTAGGAATTTAGGTGAAGAAATTTATTGGAAGCTTGTTGAAAAGATTAGGGCTCTTCTGCAAATTTCTTCTAGAAAAGCTATACCAGCTTGGGTGGCTTCTTTGAATTGTTGTTGTAAGAAAATAATTGTATTTCTTCTATCTTCTGAATGATGTGTGTGTTAAGATGATTGTCACATACTATCTGATTAATTTTGTTCTTAGCTAAAGTCCATACCTGAAGTAAATTTCTAGTTGATGAAACTAAATTATTTCTTGAGTGTTGTGGATTAAAATTTAAGAAAATTGGTAAAATTATTATGATAAATTTTGCCAAGATTTTATTCTGCATGGAAGTTGCAAGGTTTGAGAGGAATGGGATTTACCATAGAAATCATTCCCTCTTGTTTGTTTTGTTCTGATATTGGCTATGACAGTCTTTTAATTGTAACTCAGTGAAATTGTTATTTACTTTAGAAATAAACTAAATTATTAATTAAATTTAATGGATTATGGAAGTTTTGGGGAAATGGTTTTATTTAATTATTTCTGGAAAAAGAAATTGTATTAAATTCTTGGAAAATAAATTTCATGAAAAAAATATATTTATGAAGTTTGGAAATTATAGTTTGTATACAATTAAAATAAATTTTTAAAAAACAGTTAAAAAATAAAAAATAAAAAATAAAAAATAAATTAAATAAACCCCTAGGTAGCATAAACTACCCGCGGTAGCATCTGCTACTGGCGGTAGTAGTGCTACCAAATGGTAGTACCTGCTACAATGCAGTAGTAGTGCTACCAGAGGTAGCACATGCTACCGACGGTAGTATATGCTACCAGCGACAACATGGGCTACCGTGCATGGTACAGGGACAATCAAAATTTGCCCTTTTTCCAAAAATTTCGCTCTGTAGGTCGAATTAAAAGTTTTTGATGTTCGTGCAGAGTTTCAAGTTTGGTTTTAAATTAACTTATATATATATATATATATATATATATATATATATATATATATATATATATATATATATATATATATATATATATATATATATATATATATATATATATATATATATATATGTAAGTTAATTTTATTTTGGACATTATGTTATTTGGTATTTTAATACTGTGGAAATTAAATTTTGAGTTGATAGATATATATTCTATAATATTATTATAAGTGAATTATTTATAGGTATTCATATAATTATATTATATGAATATAATTTAATTTATAAGTTATAATTTTTATTTTATGAATGTAATTAATTATAGCTTGGGTGTTTTCAGAAGAGCTTGTAAATTTACAGATTTTATATTTATGCTTGAAAATATTAGGAGATTAATGTTGTGTGATTGATTTAAATCTTATTGGACAAATGCCAACATTGATTGTTTTGTATTAAAATAGTTGTGTTTTCTTATCTTCTAGAAATTCCTTATTTGCAAGTTACTTATGCTTTTGGTTGTTTTAAGAAATGATTTCCTGTATTAGGATCTTGTGTAAATGGTGTTTGCAGTCAAGCTTAATTTCATTGCAATTCTGGTTGAGTTGTCATTATGTCATATGTTGTTATATCTCCTTGGTCAGGTGTTGTTGTTTAACCTTATCGATGTGAGCCATTCTATGTGTTGTCCAAATGGTCAATATTGGGTTAGTGATTGTGTATCCTTCACCTATAGTTTGTCAGGATTAGTTATGGCTGTCTATTTTTCCATAGAGTTCTCATAGAGAGACCTTTCCTATTAGTGTCCTATGTGAGAGAGTGGCTTTCGAGCAGAGTCGTGCCCGAAGTGGATGACAAGATAACCCATCGAAAGTTAATTAAGAAGTGATAACCTAATAATTGATTAGGGGGTGGGTAGAATAAATATTAATTAAGATAATGTACCTCATGCATAGGTGTAGTGCTTGTATAGGGCTCATAATGTTACGAGAAGGCCTGGAATGGCAAAATTACCACCTTGTCTTCATGAAAGAATTGGTAGGGTCCACATGAGACTTAGTTGGAGCTGGAAGCCAGGAGAGGTTACCAGGACAGAGAGCTGGGACCTAGGAGGACTACCATGGTAACCATCAAGCTAGGTGATGACAGTCTCTCCTTAGAGTCACTAGTGTTTTGTGAGTTGAGTCACATGGATGTTTGCGGAGTCTTGTAGTTCTTTTGTACTTATCTTACTTTTCTTGCTTGAGGGTTTTCTACTATCTCCTAGCATGGTGGGGTGGTTCCATTTCAGGATCACATGGTCAAGTGGTAGTGCCACTTCCCATTGGATGTTTTGGATTGTATCTTCAGGCGAGGAAAAGCTTCGCTGGTGTTTCTTGATTCATGGTTCATGTACTAGTTCATGTTCATGATCATTGTTCAATTGAGACCTTGTGGTCATTGTATCAAACTTTTATGTAACCTTGATATTGTAACTTTGTATCTGTGGCATTTTTGGAAGCCATGTATTTATGGATATTTTAATATTATGTCAGTGGAATGTATGTTAATTTAGTTGCTTTGTTCTTATGTATAAATGATTTATGGAAAATTGAATGGACTAGAATACTTTGATTTCTTTCATTATGGAATTTAGATGTATGTGTAGTTTTGAACTTAAGCATTTACTTTATCTAATTTAATGGACAATTGGACTTACCATGGTGTTAATATAATCTACAATTAATCTTCATTGGTAACCCTTAGGAAATCATGTGTTAGTCTTCCACTATGTTAGTAGATGTGCAATGGTTATAATTGAAGCACTTAATCTTTAAAAAAAAAATTATTTCACCCTTTAGTTGCCTAGTTGTGTTGTTTTCCTTTAGGGTTCCTGGTGGGGCATTACAATAACAAGTACTGATTATCATTCTCAAGCTTCTTATGATTCGTGATGTTTTCTTCTCCTCATAAAATGGTTGTGGCAATGGTTACTTCATGAGTGCAAATGTATTGTCATGATGACATTCTTTATTAACTATCTTATAGCTATACTGAAACTACTCTTTATCCCTCTTGATAGTGAGTACCATAAACAATCATGTATCAAGCATTGATACTTTTTTAAACATTAAGACATACACATCAATAATTATTTGTCTTTTTTAGTTTCCTTGAGACTTGATAATGTTTATCCTTGTGTTGGTTGTGTATGATAATTGAGACTATGCAATTGCTGCCAATGTTGCTTTCTTCAGTACTGTAGTATATTTCTAAGTATTTGTTCTTGTATAAAACTGTCTTAAATTCTTCTTACAAAGCTACCATGATAGACATGCATTTTGTTTTGTTTCAAGCTTGTGTACTACTTCCTTTCTTTCTATTGTGATATGAATGACACTGTTTGTTATATGGTGCATCTAAAGATATAGGGTTTTACTTGCATCAACTCCAATCATGAAATGACCATTACCTTAAATCGATAATGTATTGTTATAACCATTCTCACCGATGAATTGTAGTAGCTGGGACTGTCAACTTATTGGCATTTCTTCATGGGTATACTATTTGTTTCTCACAGTATTTTATTAGCCCCTTAAGCCTCTGTGATAGTCAAGATTTTCCTTTATCATTGGCAAGGCTTATATTTGATTTTGACTTTTGTAGGGTTGTGCATATAACTAACAAACTCCCATCTCTGATGGTGATTATCATTTATGGTAATATTTATGGTGAAGGTTTCTTTACATACTATAATATTCATAGGAGGTGATTGTGCTTTGTGTTTTTGTAGGCTCAAAGTGACTAAGACTGTTGTACAATGTGTTTGACTTATTATTTCTCTAATATACCACTCTAATAGGTCTCTAGAGTCTTTATCTCTTCATGACTATCTTTGAATATGTTTTTGAAGGTGCCTTCTTAGGTATTGGTATGCTTTGTCATCTAATAAAGATGAGTAGCTCTATAAACTATGAGTAAAGACTATAAATCACAGTATTTGTGACTGTTGCTATGAAGTTGATTTGCACTGTCATAACTGCTCCTATGTATTGATAAAAAGTTTTCCCTTAACAACAATGTTGAATACTACTCTGATTTATTTCATTCATGGCTACAATAATCTCAATTGTATTTGTGACATCTACATGGAGGCATTATGATGTTTCTTAACTATTTAGTATGATAAACTCATTAATATTGCTAGATTGTCTCAAGGCATATGGATCTACTTTATGTCATTTATAAAGCTATTCAAGATACATCTCATTCTTCTAATGTTAATGCTTTAAAGACCTTTGATTAATTCCCTTTGAAGTCTGTCTCAAGTTATGTGATTGTGACTTCTTTAAACATGTATGATTGTGTACTTAAATTGTGATATGGAAAGCTCTATTTTTTATCTATGCTCTGTGTCGAACACATTAGATACTCTATTTATTGTCATTTTGGGATTGTACTATTGTATTGTATGATGTATTATCCATATTGTCATGCCTGTTATTTTGAATATTCTTGCTATAATGGGCTATCATTTGCTACATTCATTGTCTATAACAGTGGGATTGGTCTTCATGCCTATGATACTACAAAGATCTTTTGCTACTCTTAGACCTAAAGATGTCATTATCTTGAGATTATATTATGCCTTTGTCTCCTCTGTTATTAGTTTTATGGGGACTATGATAGGACTGTGTATGATAGCAATAAATTTGCCATTGCTTTGTGTAGTATATCATTTTGTTTGACTTTCTTCATATTGTTTAACATTCACTTTCCTTGACTGCTATGCTATGAGGGAAATAGCTCTAGTTGTAATATGTTTAACAGTAGATTGCAACTTATTGCCTTTGTAACTGCATTGCACATTAGTTATCTTCTAATTTCTAATGAATATGTTGTTTTCATTGTTACAATGATCTTTGATAATGATGCTCATTTATATTCATTTCCTTTAGTCAAAGACTGTTGACTATAGATGTATCATTTGTCCGTATAATGAATGCTATAGGTGTTTTGAATGATTTGATCTTGGTATATCATTGTGTATTGATAGTATCAATTTTTCACAACCTCCTTATTGACAGAGAGTTTTTTAGTGGTGATTCTTCACCAATTGGTGAATTTCATGCAAATTGTCTGTGGCAAAATCGTGGTCAAATCACCTGGAATTTTGGGGTTAATGGTGCATTGTAGAATCTGGCTTTGCCATTGACAACACATCGCCGATGTGCATGCCAATAATATTCACCTGAAATCACTCAGACATGGGTATTAGATCACCTCTGTTATTCACCAGCAGTAGTAAAATGACCATGTACCTAGGACCTAATTCGCCAATGGTAAATTAAATGTTCATTGCACGCATCGGCCAAATTCACCAATATCAATTAAAACATTATAAGCATTCGAGGACCCATTGGGCCATTTCACCTTGCTTAAATTAAATTTTCATTGCACGCCTACGCAATTCACAAAAAATGCAATTAAATTAAATGTTTATTGGCAATTGTGATGCCCGGGCCCCGCACAATTCGCCAAAAATGCAATCATGGATTGCTATAAATACACTCTTTCTTACACTCTTTCTTACAATTTGTTCGTGTCTGATTAGTAAATTGCGAGCTCTTGAGTCTCAATTCGCATTCCACAAATTGAGTTGGAAATTCAGAGTTCATTCACATTGTAGAGTGGAGGGCCGGAGTTACAATCCTGCAACACAAGCCCAGGCATTCCTGATTCCTGATTCAGACAATTGAGAAGGCATAAATGTGAGTAATCATTTCTTCATACTTGATAGTATTAGTTTTAACTTTTAATTCATAGTGAGAGGTCAAGACTCAAGATGTCATAGTCAGACATGGGTGAGACTCCTCAGGGTGGTGAAGGGATTGAGATGTCACACAAGGGTGAGACTGAGACTCCTCATGGTGGTGAAGGGATTGAGATGTCAGATAAGGGTAAGACTCCTCAGGGTGGTGAAACTGGAGGGATTGAGAGGCCATCAAAACACCCAAAACTTAAACTTAAAGATACTACCATAAAGTCTTTCTTTGGAATTGGCAAAGTTTCTGGTCCATCAACTTCTATAGTTGCAGAAGCCATTCACAGTAGCTCACCACCACCACAAGGTGGGATTGTCATTGAGTTAAATGCATCAAATGAGGATGGCAATACCGACACGATAGAAGATGTTGTAAGTGATACACACAATGAGGTAATTCACTCAAATGTAAATGCTAGTACTGAAGATGATGTTGGTAGGAAGAAAAGAAAAAGGAAAGTAAAACTGGGGCGAGAGTGGGAGATGACAAGGAGTTTTAAGATTGATTGGGTAGAAAAGTACCCATTCATTGAACCAGTCCCAAACAATGAAGAACAACCAACAGAATGCAGGTGTAATATTTGTAGCTGGAAAACAAAAAGAGAGAAGAAGATGCAGCTAAAGCTTGACACCATAGAAAAGCATATTGGTAAGGTTTATGAAAAATAGATCATAGATGGAAAGGAAACATGAGTAGTAAGATGGAAATCAAAGGAAGAATGTCTTCATGTTAAGTATGCCGTGGAATATGAAGAGCATAACCACAATGACAAAATGACAGTGATTGGTAATAGTGGATTTGGAAATACAATCAAGGTTGGGCTTGAACATGCAGCGAAAGATGCAAACCTAGCAAAGACTGTTCAGATGAGTGTTATTTTTCATATTATGTTGAGAGGGCATCCTATAAAAGATTTCCCAGAATTTAGTAATTTATTATCTTTTTTGAATGTTCCTCACTATCCTATGTCACATTGGTCAATAAATGCTAGATGGGAAATGGAAAACTGTCTCGCTGAGGTGGAAAAGAAAAATTTACAAGAGAGTGTAAAAGAGTCAAATTTCATTTCATTATCCATAGATGAATTTACTGTGGTAGATAACACTGCTTGGGTTTGTATGCATGTGTATACTGTAAAAGAACACGTCTGCCGAGCTCATCTACTCTGTGTTCATAAAATGAGGGGCAATTCAATAGCAGAAAATTTATATTTGGAAGTTAAGAAAGCTTTGAATGAAATTGCTAGTATGGATGACTTGATAATTGCCAAGAAGTTGGTGTGTGTTGGAGCTGATGGAGCTGCAATAATGCAAGGTCAAAGGACCAGTCTTTGTGCAAGATTACAAACTAGTATTGCACCATACATGGTTGGCATTCACTGCATGGCCCATCAAATGAATTTAGCATATAGAATTGTAAGCAATGTCCCTACAGTGTCAAAAGTTGAAGATCTGGTCCACGAGATCCACTCATACTTCTATCAAAGTCCTAAATATTTTGTAGAATTTCAGATTTTTGCTAAGGGAGTAACAGGAGGAAACAAGCTTCTCGGGAATGTTGAGACCAGATGAATCTCCTTACATGGACCAGTGGAATGAGTTCTAACAGAATATCAATCCTTGATCAGTCTAATGTACGAGCAACGCCTCACAGTAGACAAAGCTCCTGATCTCTTACATAAGTTAAGTGATATAGAGACTCTGTTAACTTTAGCTAGTCTTCTCCCCATGCTAGATTCAATGAACAAACTTGTTAAGAAAGCCCAAGATAGAACTATGTATATTAATGAGTATAGCACTCTACGTAAAATGACATGCTTGAGCCTAGATGGTCTATATTCAGATCTAACAGGGCAAAGCCCAAATTTTTTTAGGTGGCAGATAATTACAGATTTGAATCATGCTGAAATTTTTTTACATTTCAATACCAAAAATGAGCTATGTCTCTTTGTAAAAGGATTTCAGATACCAATGCACCAATCTAAGATGGGCAAGCGAGGCAGAGCACTACCAGTTAAAAAGGAAGATTTTGACAGGATTGTTAAATCTGTTAATGATAATTTGAAGTCTATTGCATATGAAGTTTCAACTAAGATTCATGAAAGACTCCCTCGAGAAGAAATACTTGAAGCCATGGGTTGTGTGTATCCTCAATTTTGGCATTCAATTGGAGATAATCCAAATGACGAAAAGATGTATCATAAAAAACTAGAAGAATTGATATTGACATTTTCAAAAGATGCATATTGCAATGGATAGCCAATAGAAGGAATTTTAAATTCAGATCATCTTAGAAAATAATGCAAACAGTTTGCATTGGTTATGAAACAACAGTTGGTTAACTTGGAGAATCCATTTGAACCTGGATCAATCACAATGCTTTGGAAAAGGATAGATCAAAGTGAAGCATTGCGTATTGCAATACTAGAATATTTGAAACCTGTTGATTTATGTCAAACAATGATATTGGGGTCAGTGGAAGATGAGAGAGTTTTCAGTGCACTAGGGCTTTTGAAATCAAAGATCAGAAACAAATTAGACAAGAATTTGGAAACTTGCTTGAGGTTGTTTGTAGCCCAGTATAATGTTAGAGATTTTCCATATGATAGGGCACTGGCAATCTGGAATTCTATGCGTGAAAGACGAGGGGTGTGCAACACTTTAAAAGCTAGTGGTGTTACTACTAGTGCTAGTGCTAAGACAAATGAATATGATGGATCGCAGACTCAGAGTCAGCATGAAGATGAAGACATTTTTGAATACCTGACTCAGAATGAAGATGAACCTGTTAGTACTAGTCAGTTTCCAAATCTTGAGTCCATTTGGGATATAGAAGCCTTGGACAATCGGACTGAGTAACTGAAGTGAATTAGCAGTCAATTTATAGGTATTTATAATTATACTATAGTTCTTGAGTCATATTACAATTTCAATTTGCAAAATTGCAATACTATAGTTGTCATTGATGATTTTTGATATTGTATTCCTTCAATTTATGAATCAGAAGTAGAATGGATACTTATTTCATATTTTAAATTATGAATTTGAATTATTACTAAACAATTGAATTATTAGTAAATTGGTATTTGGTTCCACATTATGTTGAACATGAAATGCAACAATTTGTGTCACAAGATCCATAAAATTATTCATACTACATAACTGTTATTGCTAGAACCTTTCTACTATTCTACAGTAAATGCTTAAAATGATGTTCATGGCGAATAGGGTTTTGTGTTTTTTCTTTGTCTTAGTTGGCTAGTAAACCGAAGTTGTCGTGCGTTGAAAATCTGAGTTGTCCTCTATTTATTTGTCCATGTCATTGTCAAGTGTGGTCAAACCGGTTAGTTAGACATGTTTAATGTTTCATCTCTAACTCGCAAATAAACTTCATGTTTAACAATTTAAGTGGCGAGTTAACAAGTGTTGGACCTGTTGGTTTGGGTTTAAATCATGAGGTCTCTTGTTTTTTGAGCATTAGCATTTTATGTTAGCGAGGTGGAGATTGTTAATGAAATCGCTTTGGTCGCGAGTTTCCGACTGGGTGTGATTTTATGTTGTCGTACGGTTGCAAGGTGTTTGTGGTTAAGTCATTTTAATTTGCAATCATGAGATGTAGTTTATCGAGCTTAGTTGGTTTCGTCACTTGCTTGCAGGTTTTGAAGTTGTTTAGCATTTTAAGTTGTGATCTGGTGACAGGTAAGTTTTGGTCTAATTTTGTGGTCATCGCATGCTCGCCGATTTGTAAGTCTTAAGTCAAAAAGTGTTGCGAGCATACGATGGTGGTTAAGTGCCTTGTTGTCATGGGATCGCAAGGGTTTAAGTCAAGTTAAGTTTGGAGTTGTGAGCTTGCGATGAAATAAGTTATTTTGTTATATTTGCAGTGGTCGCTTGCTCATAGGTAAAGAAAGAATATTACTAATATTGTTGCGAGGTTGTGACTGAAGGGCTTGATGAAGATCAATGGCTGTCGCTCACTCGTGAGATTCTTTAAGGATTCGTAAAAGGGGTTGTGAGCTTGCAATTAAGAGGATTTGGTAGCATTGTCGCTAACTTGCCGGTTCCTTTCCTAATTGTTATAACCGGTTGAGAGTGTGTGATTAAAGATGGGTGATTGACACGTGGACTTGTTTGTTGAGTTCTATAAAAGTTTTGAATGGCAATCGCAATCAAATGCCACGGTAGCTAGTTCATGCAAGTGTGGCAATTAATGAGACCTGAGAGAAGTGACGGCTTGCATGATCTAGCCGAGATTTTGACATTTGTACAATTGCATTAATGACGGTGCCCATTCCCAAATACCATTTTATGTTGCGAGGTTGCGACTGGATGTTATTTTATGTTATCGCAAGGTTGCGAGGTGTTCACGGTTAGGTCATTTTAATTTGCAATCATGCAATGGGGTTAAGTCGCTTGCTCGCAGGTTTTGAAGTTGTTTAGTTTTGGTCTGATTTTGTGGTCATTACATGCTCGCGGGTTTGTAAGTCTTAAGTCAAAAAGTGTTGCGAGCATGCGATGGCGGTTAAGTGTCTTCTTATCGCAGGATTGCAAGGGTTTAAGTCAAGTTAAGTTTCTAGTTGCGAGCTTGCGATGAAATAAGTTGTTTTGTTAGATCAACAGCTGTTGCTCACTCGTGAGATTCTTTGAGGATTCGTAAAAGGGGTTGCGAGCTTGCGATTAAGAGAATTTGGCAGCATTGTCACTAACTCGCTAACACGTGGACTTGTTTGCCAGGTTTTGTAAAAGTTTTGAATGCCAATCGCCAATCAAATATAAGGGCATGAATTCAAATTTCACTCGAGTACTTCAGTTTGAAGTTTGAATTAATGCCACAGACTGTAGCTACTAGCTAGTTCATGCAAGTGTGGCAATTAATGAGACTTGAGAGAAGTGATGGCACCCAAATAGTAAATACCATAAATTGCATGATCAAGTTGAGGTTTTGTATAATTGCATTAATGCATTCTATCTTCGAGGTAATCCAGTGAATTGAGCTCTGAAACAATGTTGGAGAATTCGGAGTGTTGGGTGTGAGAACTCAAAACATTTCAGAAAATTGGTTAAGTTTTTCTCCTATAGCTAAAATGAGCCAGGCGACGAGTGCTACTGGAGGTTCCAAGTCCAAGCCCATCACAAGTGGACCAGGAGAACCTGGAGGTTCCAAGGCCAGTGCCACTGAGGAAATGATGGTTAAGAAATACAAAGAGGAATTTGTAGATTTGATGCCTGGGACTTCCGTTGCTTTGAATACAAATCATTTGGCATGGAGAGATTTATTTAGCCAGTGCAGAAACCCTACCACACCTAATATGACTGGTTATGCTCTGTTTGAGTATTTTTGGAATAATAGGGTTAAGGGTGTCCCAATGTCAAACCCTTGGGATTTAAATATGGCAAAGTTAATTGTGCCAGATGTGTATGTTGATGTGGATTTGATCAAAGAGTTGGCCAAATGCTATTGCCTAGTATCTAGGGTAATCAGAAGAAAGAACCAGTTTTCCCTAGTTTCAATTAATAGAGCTAGCTTTGTTGAAGCTTTCTAGATTACTGGTTCTGCATGTACAGATATAGATTTGGAGCGGATTGCAGAGGATTATGATAAATACAAAGGTGTTATCAAGAAGCATGCAATCCCTAGATACATGCCTAGGGTGGATAGGAAGCCGGTTATAATTCCAGAGAGTATCGAACCACCATTTGACATCACAACTTTCCACCATTATATGCATTGTACAATTTATGGATTATGCAAAGTGCTGGGTTTTGATGGAGATTCAACAGTGTCAGTTGAATTACTGATGATGGCCATGGACATTCAACACCCAGATGTTAACAAAGATTATGATTATGTGGGCTATGTGGTTGAACACATTCATAATGCTCTAGTTGAAATTCAGAGTGGTGCACCCAGCCCTTCAAGCATTATTCATTGCTAATGCATTTAATCTTGTTCTATAATGTTGAGTTCTTGGATAAAGAATTGGAGCTTTTCAAAGAAGAACTCAGTGTCTTAATGCCAATACAAAGATGCACCCAGGTTTGGGACATTAGTTCTCCCCATTCTTCTTTCCTTTTCTTTGAAAATTGGATTGTTTCGCCAATTATGGAAATGCTAGGAATAACTAGGGAACGATTGTCAATTGATGTTAGGAGAGTTTTGAGACCTTACCAGCTTGTTCCAAACTAGTCTATTTCACATAACTAGGGGGACTTTTATTTTTTTGATAACTTTTCTATGATCAGAGTCTATGGGTGTCCTCAGCCTCCCCATATTTTACCAAAGTTTGTTCCAGTTAGGATTGCTTTTATGGAGTTTATCTGGCAATTGACCCTAGTTCAAAAAGAATACCTTGATAAACACAAGAAGGGTTCTTTTCTTCCTAGGCTTTGGGTTGCATCTGATTTTACCATTGGTAGGAGTTGCTTTGATGAAGTAAACAATTTCCTTAAATAGTATAGGTTGGTTAATGTTGTGTCTAGATTCTGTGATCTGGAATAATTTATTAAAATAGCAATGCCAAAAATGACACCTTGGGCCACAATAAAGGACCATGAACCATTGGATGATGAAGATGTGGTTAGAAATTTGCTAAGAAAAAATGAAGTACAAGAAAGGAGAAGAAAATGGAAAAATTTGATGAGAGTTGAAGCAGAATTGAAGGCTGCTGACCCTAGTTTCTCAGGTTTTTGCCCTGATAGCCCATACCTAGAGAGGATTAACAAAATGTTGAGTTTATATGAAACTCTGATGGAACAAATGCCTCCAATTCCAGATTCTAAAGTGGTTGCTCAGTAGCAAGACCCCCAAGATGTACATTCTTCACATGGCAAGAGGCCACTTAGTGTGTGTGCTCATACTGATGATGTAGAGAGTGGGGATGAAGTTCAATCTACCCCACCTGCGAAGAAACAAAAAACCAGTGAGGTCGGTACAATTGTGAGGAGAGACCCTGCTAGAGCAATTGTTATAGAACAAGGACAATACTTTCATCAAATAAGGACACATCTCAGAGAAGCAGGGCAGAATGAAGAATAGGGAGAAACAAATGAAGCCCTTGCTCAAGGCTTTGATGAGAGTGTGATGTTGTCAAATGAATTCATGAAAGATGATGACTTTATTAAGTCAGATGAATTTAAAATTTTTTTGTCAAGATTGAAACAAAAACAATTAAGACAAAATCTGATCATAGAGGAAGCAAATGAAGAAAAGAAACAGGAGATCATCGAGGCACTGCAGTAATATGATCCTGATAGGGAGCAAATATCTGTGGAACAGGCAAGACAATTGATTAAGAGTACTGGTATGATTATGATGCCTGACTGGGATATCCAGTCTACTTTTATTATTGATCAGATTAGGAAGCAAGAGGACCCAATGTTCAAAACTTAATTTGAAATTGGAGATGTAATAAGAGGATCAGGATTTAATCCTAAGTCAAAGATACTTGTTGCTTGGTCTTTGGCCCCTTCCCCTCAAAAGCCCCACCTTCTAAATATCCAAGTAGAAAATAAAGCTGATAGAATGATCTAGAACTTGCAAAACACAACTGACACAGAGATTGCCTCTTTTTTGACTCAAGTTTCTTTCATGAATTTATCAAAAACAGAGGATTTGTCAAGAAGATACATAGAAACATATACCCAATTGATTACATTGAATAAAAAATATGAAGAGACACTGATGAAAAAGGGCGCTCTAGAGGAAGAGTTAGTGGATTTGAAAGAAAAAATTACAAATGAGCCCCCTCCAATATAGATTACAGAACAAGTACAAGAAATACCAGCTGATGTGATAGCAAAAATGGAGGAATACATGGGGAAAATTGAAAAGCTTGAAAAGGAACAAAATGTCAAGGCTATCTCTGTTGTGTCAAGAATTCTGAAACACAGGATTAATGTATTGAAAGGAAAATTGATGGTAGTGCATGATTTGCACATTTCTTTGACAGAGGCAAGTAAAACATCCTCAGAGGCTGTCGCTTTTCTTGGACCTTTGTTCAATGTTTGGTCAGGAAGAAGCAGATTAATCGATAAGCTAGATACTACAATGATGTATAGTGATGAGTTCCCTCCCAAGATTAGTGACACCAAAGACATGGTGGAGGTAATGAATGCAGCTTATGCATTTTTCACAAGGAAGGATGTGCTTATAAATGAAAAATTGCAGACATTTGGGGAAGGTTATAGTAAATTGGTGCCTTCAATTTATGGTAGTAATGGATAGTTGAAATCAGTTTCTAATTGGACCAGCGAATTTGATTTGATTCTAGAGCAAGAAGAAATAATCAAGCATGTAAATGAATAGGTTGATGCTGATTTCCTTAATGGTCTGCTTGATTCACTGTTCAAGGTTGAGGTTGACCATGTAAAATTTATTGTTGAGTCTAGGGTAGTTATAGATGCCAGATGGATAGATTCAGTTGCAAAGTTGGAAGAGGTAAAGGCATTCAGTTGGCCAATAGACAAAGAGGCGGATAGGTGGCAAGCCATGCTAAAGCCAAAGGCAAAGAACAAATCTTAGGTTGAGGTTGCTACCCAAGATTGCTCACAGTAATCTATTTATTTTCGATCAGTAGAGAGGGATGGCCAGTTGGCCACTTTTATTGATGTTGAACTTGAAAACTCTTATATAGTTATAAATTTATAATAGCTCAACTATTCAAGAATTTGATAAGTGCATAGTTGAAAACTTGAATCGCATTGTGAATTTACTTTCTGATATCATTATGAATATAATATCAATATCATTTGCAGTTTGAGATCTTCACATAGTTGTCTTTGTGTTGAATTTATGTTTTCACTGTGAATTGAATGGTCAAGGGTTTTTCAGTTTACATATGAATCTGGGTTGTGTATGTAATGGCATTATTCATTATTGAAGTTTATTATCAGGTTGTCTTGAATTGTAAGTTTAAAGTGACTCTAGAGTCTATGCCCTAGGATAAGGCACTGGTCTGTTGTCTTGATGTTTTACTAATTATGTTGTATAATGTATTCCTATCTATTGTGGTGTTTAATAGTAATACTTTCATTCTTAATACTCTTGAGTCTTATGATTTTATATGCTATGGATGTTTATGTAATATATGTTGTATTCCTATCTATTGTGGTGTTTAATAGTTTTACTACTTATGTTGTATAATGTATTCCTATCTATTGTGGTGATTAATAGTAATACTTTCATTCTTAATACTCTTGAGTCTTATGATTTTATATGTTATGGATGTTTATGTAATATATATTGTAATTGGTGGGCGGATTATAGACAATCATAGAACTTCTATGATTGTCTATAATCCGCCCACCAATTACAATGAGGTGAATCCTTAATATGTATTATGATTCGAGACTAACAGAAAATTTAAATGAAAAATTACATACACCATAACAATGCAACAAATGAAAAAAGTTAAATCTCATGATTCTAATCATTTCAAAGAGATACAATCATACACAATAAATTTAATAATTTATATATAACTCCTTCAAGAACCTACACAAAGATTGACACTAAATGCTTTTTATTTGCTATATAAATGACTATATAGTATACAACTTGCTCCCTTCACCTAGAGTCTAGAATGAAGAATCACTACTGGAACTAGAAAAGGAACCCCAATGACTATACAACTTGCAAAACTACTTGAGCCATGCCATTATCACCTTGATGCCTTTGGATGGAATGTGAGATGTTATGTTCTGTCCAACAGATCATTTCCAAATAGAGGAGGAAGCCTTCATGCCCAAGAATAGAGAAAATGGAAAGATGAGCTCGAGCCTTCATGCCCACGATCAAGGAAAGTGGAAAGAGGAGCTTTAGGGTAAATGTAATATGTTGGGGAGGGGTTGTAGCTTCCATGTCATCACAAAGATGACTAGCTGCCACTCCCCACCCAAACAAATCCTTCTTTCATTCCTCTACAGGCTCCTTCTTCAAGCTCCCTACCATCCTATGGCAGAGTAGAAGCAGAGGATGTACCATGCATGGCCTTTCTTGATAAGAAAAGGGTTTCACACTCCCTCTGGCAATCCTTCTCACTTTCACAACCCCTCTAACAATAAACAAACTCACATAGCAGAAAACAAAAAAACACCCATCCGGTATCACAGAGCACACAACAAGTGCAACTCCATGCACAATCCTGCTCAAACATCATCTTCCTTTCTAAGGAAAAAAACCACTCTTAGAAAATGAAAAAAGTTTATTTTCTCTTCTACCAATTAAGTCACCACTCCATTGTATTTATAACATTTTCACACTTCATTTGGTGATGCTCATTCTGCATTCACGTGAAAAATTATCATTTTGGTGGTTTCCAACATGACTATAGACTCTAGAAGTCATCATCATGCCTATCAAATCCTTAATCCACTATATCTTGCTAAGGCTCATCTATTGTGAATGATTTTGTTCTGATTTTATTCCTCCTTGATTGGACAAATTCTGCTTCAAAATCCCTGACAACAAGCAACCTGAGCTCTTATTTCTCAGAGAAATCCGTGATCTCCCATCTCTAACTCAGAAGCTATCAAATCCTTTTATGCCTCTGAAACCGTCATCCTTGCTTGTCTAATCAACCTTGACTCAAGAGAAATCTTCAAACTAGTCCCTTAGGAATGAGTCAGCATCCAAGCCTTATGGTTATCACTAGCTCATGAGGTAAAATGTCTAAAGACGTGATCAAGCCACGAGCTAGCGACTAGATAGTTTGTGGTTAAGTTTTATGGTTATCGCTAGCTCGCGAGGTAAAATGTCTGAAGACGTGATCAAGCTACGAGCTGGTGACAAGTTGGTTTGGGTTTACATCGCGAGGTCTCAGGTTTTTTGGGTGTTAGCGTTTTATGTTACCGAGCTTAGCAAATAAAACAATATAGATTGTTAGTGAAATTGCTTTGGTCGCGAGGTCTTGAGTTGGTTTGATGTCATACATTATAGCCACGAGAGTTAGCGAGTAACTCATTTCATACAGTTGTCGCTAGCTCTCATGTTTGTTTAATGTTAGCATTTTTAGGTCACGAGCTAGCGACTAGATAGTTTATGGTTAGGTTTAATGGTTATCACCAGCTCGCGAAGTTAAATGTTTGAAGACCTGATCAAGCCATAAGCTTGCGAGTTAATTGCTAGTAGTTAAGAGATAAATAGTTTTATGTTGGCGACTACGTGACAAGGGTTAAAGTTACCACTATCTCCAAGTCGTTGCGGTGATGAGGACTTAACATTTTGTGGTCGAGAATTGGTGAGTGGTAGTTCAGTTTCCCTCAGTCCCTAGATCTCAAGGTTATGAAGGCTTAGCATTTTCAGCTTGCAAGTTGGAGATAGAGAGAGTTGTAAGGGCTTTTTGCTAAGTCGCGAGATGCCCTAATGGGCAGTCTTCCAGGCAGAGAGATGACGACTGTGTGCCACGTGTTTTAATGACTTAAAGTTAATATCTTGAAATCGCCAATATTTTTATTTTTATGGTTTGAAAATAGCTTGAAATCGCCAATATTTTTATTTTTATGGTTTGAAAATAGCTTGAAATCGCCAATATTTTATTTTTATGGTTTGAAAATAAGTTCAAATCGCCAATATTTTTTTTTAATGGTTTGAAAATAGGTTGAAATTGCCAATGCAAATATTTTTCTGGTTTTAAAAACGTTACAATTCACCCATGCAAATATTTTTGGGGTTTTAAAAACATTACAATTCGCCAATGGAGATTTTTTTTTTTCTCCGTAAATGGCAAAAATTCGCCCGTAAAATTAAAATTTTCCTCGAGAATTATACAATGTTCACCAGGTTTTTACACCTTGTCCAAGGGGGGGGTTTCTTAAAGTTTTCCCTGCTTATTGATTCTTGATCCCACCTATTCTTCATGAGCCGTTATTAGAATCTTTGATGAACTGCCCTATCATTCTTATTAGCCTTAGGATTGTTATGTTGTAGCTATTCTTTGGACACTTCTGTGATGGTTGTAGTCACTTGTTAGATATCTAATGTAGTCTTTTTCATTGTTGTATGTTCTCTCATTGAATGACAACTTTTACTATCATTGAGTGACAATAAATGGGACCATGTATACTATTTTATTCGTTATTTAAGATGATATTAGAGTCTTCTCATGAGCGATAACTTTTATGTTGAACTCTACACTTGTGGGAGCCCATTTTAACCCACATACATGATATTTCTGAAATGAAAACCTATATCTGCACATGAAACAAACAAGTTAGATAAAAACATGGTTCTTGGTGATATCTCATGGCATTTTTTCTGCATTGATTTGATTTGATTTTCTAATATAGTAGTGTAGGCACACTAGGAGTAGCATTGTGCATGTAGGAGTGAAAGGAATGACCTAAAGCTCTAACAAAACCATTTATCTCTATGTTTGAGCTCATCTTATGGAGTGGACAGTGAGGTTCTCTAATCAACAAAGTTGATCGAGAGAGTCTTCTTTAGAACTCATCAACCTATCCAAGCAACGATGGGTTCTTTCTTTCCCTTCTTCATACATTCTTTTGTTTCTTTTTGTGTTTGTATTTCTATGATCAGTGTGATCTTTTCTCAGCTACTCCCATCGCTTGTGTGGGATCTTGTAAATAGTTTAGTTTTTATAAATAAAAATGTATTACATGCAGATGTTTTATTCATGTATATATTTCTTGATTCAAACATTGCACATTGGAAATAAGATACTTGTATGACATACATATTTATTTATAAAAATGAAAGTTTTGGAAGAATTTTGTGTACCTTTTATCTGCAATACGTAAGCCCTATAATAGGTCACCAAAATTTTAGATGTGATAAAATTTTGGTAACAAGAACATCACCAAGCAACATGAATTCCTCCGCAATCACCGCAACAAATTGGATAACTAGAATCATCATCATTTCATCACCGAAGCTCAAGAATACTGACAAACTAAAGATATACTTGTGAAGTTCCAAAGCATGAACCATCCAAACTGAGGACACACACAAACATCCCAAACACTCTCCAAAATCCACACAACATAAAGAATCAATTCCAAAGGAACACAAACTAAAAAATCACATCTCTCCAATATAGAACCAACAAAAAAACCAACCATCACACTGGATCACAAATTTACCTTTAAGTAGGTATCAAGTGACATTTTGAAATGACCACTTTTTTCCCCTTACATGCATAATGGATCTCACAGTGTAAATCATTACTACCTAGAAGACAAAACAATAGCTATAAGCAGCTACTTCGCTTATAGACATAATTAAAAAATAATAATTGAAATATGATGTACCATTTAGGATTTGTGGATGCATGAAGCTAGGTATAATAGCCACTAGTATCCTTACCCTACTATTTCCCCATCATTTCAATTTCATTCAAACTTACAAGCTACCTTGAACAATAACTTGTGTTGTTTTAGTCAATTTCATAGGACATAATTGTTACAAATTTTGTCCCACTTTATAATATTCTAGGAAAGTTTCTTAGGTCTGATTTATTGTACAGACGAATTATGTGACTTATTAAAACAAATGTTTGCATCAAAATGTTTTTCAAATATTATAATATATTTTATAATGTATAAATTTTACATAATATGTCAAATAATAATTACTACTTATGGAACACATAATTAACTTTTTCTTGAGACCAACAAGACACTTTTTTCTACCACTTTTAATATATATATATATATATATATATATATATATATATTAAACATATAGTTGGAATGTGATTTCATCTATTTAACACACAAACCAAATCTTATAAATAAAACCAATCAATGAATTACCCCCAAAAGCAATCTCAACATTTGCCAAATGTTGCATATTCCTTCATATTGACCCATTTTAGACATTCATATAACATAACCTAGTTTTTTAAATTCAAATTCTTTCTAATATAAAAAAATGTCACTTTAACAAAAAAAAAAAAAAATCAATTTGCATAATATGCAATATAATATTCTAATTAACAACTAAAGATGGAGGAAATAGGAAACTAAATCATGGATTTAGCTTCCTCCAACATCCAACAATGAATTTTTCCTACCAAAACACACATTCATGCTACAAAACCTACTCCATTACACTCCTATTCCTCAATATTTGTGTTTTGTGATAATATTTCTCTTAGAAGCATGCACAAAGGCTATGAGGAAATGAAAATTTGAAATATCATGAATGCAAAAAGTTAGAAAACAAAGTACAAGATAGTTCTAATGTTAGAGTACAAAATTAAACTCAATTGCTAGATTGCTAGATTCCTAGATAGCTTGAAATGGGAGAGGGGATGAGCCTAAATATAAGTTCTCTGTGTGGATCCAAGCTATAGGATAAATGTGGGATAAATATTGGTTTGGAGGTGTAAGCGTGTATCCCTTATTCTTTAGATGAATGTAATAGGTGGGAGTGAAACAAGATAAATAGAAGATGGATTTGTTATCCAAGAGATTTGGAAAATGGTTATAATAATATAATATATTAATGGATTAAATGAATTAATGGAGAATAATCAAGAATATAAGGATTTAAATGGATAATGATGAAATATAATAATATTTTTGATATTATAAAATAATAGATGCCATGGATATTATAATGGAAAATAGGATTATTAAAGAACGGATCCACCTTGATGATTATTACAAAACTAAGATTTTGATAAGATGACACTTTTTAATGGAAATTTTTATGTGTCTACAATGACTATAAGAATACATTGTATTTCTAAAAGAATTCCAAAAATTGTTATAATACATCTAGCAATCACTAAAATATATTGTATAGGATCATGTCAAATATATAATAGACAATTATTATGATTCAAAATTAATTTAAGGCTAAATAATGTAAAAAGTACAAGAAACATCTTATTTTCACTTTTAATTTTTTTAATATTAAAATTATTATAATCATATTTATTTCATATAAAAAATAATAATTAATTTGAAAAACAATCAAATACATCTTCAAAAATTATGGAAAACTCATGTCTACTATTACTACAATCTTTTTTGGTTTATTTAAGAAAAAGGACAATTTAAATTGGTCAAGAAGAAAGGCTTCCTATATTATCATCAAAAAGAAACAAATATATATTAGGCACCATTGTAGTTCATATGTTTCCATATTGTCCATTTCCAATACAACCATTCATCCCATATTTTAATACTTCGTAGAAGTTCTATAGATATTCTTCATTTGAAGTCTATTCAAATTTTAGTGGTCAATTGATGGTGAGTTCTAGACCAAATAGATTATATAATTATCTTATTAAGGCTCACGTTGGTATGGCTCCTTGATGCCTAATTTGTAATATCCAACGAACTAGATGTAAACCCATAATTTGGCATAATATTTCATTATCTATTAAATCTCTAATGGTTAAACTCTTTGTTTTTAAAAAAATGATTACAGGAATTATTTTGGTTGTGAAAACTATTAGAGTTTTGAGAGTTACCATAATCTTCTATATATTTTCCAAGAGAATAGTCGACTTTCATCCTTTTAAGTTCATTGGTCACTTGTCTTAGATTCAAGTATTTAATTCTTCTAATTTTAATTTTAATCATGAAGTCAAATCTTGTTCTACCAATAAGAGGGGTAAAAGTGTATTCAAAATAGAAAGAAAAGTACATCATAAGAAGGAAAAATGTCGAACCAAGAAAAGAATATAAAGATTTATCATGATCCGCAAGTTGATCCAACACATGAGACAAATCTGGTGATAGTTAACTCCTATCTCCAATAGACCATCCCTCCATAAAGTCAGATGCCCATTTGGCAAGATAATTGGCCACCCCATTCGATTCCCTGGGAATGTAAATGAAAGTGATTGACTCAAAGAAACTACAAAATGAAAGAATCTGTCAAATAATAATCTAAAGCTACCAACTAACATCATCCAAGGTTTGTTGATTCAACAAAGTCGCCACTATCTCAAAATGAAATTCAACTACAACCCTTTTCCAATGGAGAGAACAACACTGTTCCACCACTTCACCAAAATACCAAGATCCTCCATATAATTGTTAATCCTAGGAGGATCCATTTAATACTTAGAGGGGGGTGTGAAATAGTATTAAGACCAATTGAAACTTTAAACCCAGAATCAAAATTACGCTAGATCTGAAACCATTTAACAAATATCTCAACTTCTTTAATCAGATCTAGCAATCTCTTTATCAGATTTTCTTAACGCATTAATCAAATCATTTACAACTCAATAATTTCACCACCAAAGAAATCATATAAACTTGATCATTTATTAACTCATTAACCTTATCAATCAGATCAAATACTTTCTCAAACAACTCCTTATCAGTACCAATAACCTCTGATAAACTTCTGATAAAACATCATAATTGGTGTCTCATAAATAATGCATGAAATGAAACATAAACAAGAACATCACATGAAAAACATTCCACAAATGAACATCATAAGTTTTTGACATGGAAACCCAAATAAGGAAAACCCATGGTGGGAGTTGGAACCCACACATATTTGTACTCTTTTGAAGTATGCCCTGTTAGGAGCTTACAATATGCTCGGTTAGGAGCAGACCTTGCTAGGAGTCACCCAGTTACGGGATTTGCCTAGTATCCTGGTTAGAAACTTGATGATCTATTAGGATCAACATCGTGAGAGGATTTAACACTCTTTTGAGAGTTGTCCTATTAGGGGACTTAAATGTTTAAGGCCTGTTAGGACCTAACCGATTAAGGAATTTAACCTTCTACAACTGCTAGGGAACAACAGTAAGAAAATGATTTGTTACTTGCACTTCTCTTCTTGCTTGATCAGATCTAGTTATACACAATACTCTGCAACTTTGAGGCAGATCTCACACTTCACTTCGATAGCTTAAAACATTCTCTAAGACCACCGACATCATAAATATCAACTCTATCTTCCTAAATAGTCATCTCATCTAGGTCAACCACAAAACCCTAATTACAAAATAAATTTATAATTCAAATCATAAGAGATCATCACAGATTGATATACAGATCATTACAATAAATTACAATGCAATATCAACCGTTGGTTGATCATAACTCATCACGAAAATCCAATCTATACCAAATTCAAACCCTCAAAACACTCTACTAAGCGTTTTGCTAATTCCCAAGAAATTCTTCCTTGAACCGTGCCAAAGAAATAATTAAATTTTTCATGTGGGTTGTCTCATTTTACCAACTTCATGTAGACTCATCATCGATCACTGTCATAACAAAAATCATTACCGATTTGATGATTTCCTCACCAATCTTAAACCCTACTAAAACATTAAAAAAATTCATCATAAATTTGAAACATGCATTTCGGTAATCTTCACAAGTTCCAGTTTGGGTTAGATACACCTTTTCATGATACAAGTTCACCATCCAAACTTCAAATCACCAATCATCGCTGATTGACCAATCCAATCAAAATATCTCTGCTTTACTGGTCAAAGTCCTATTTCACTAACTTTAGTTCCATGCTGGTAAACCCTATCTTTTGGTAAACCAAATCACTTAGATGCTAAAACAAAACATAAAGAACATCAGGAACATCATTTGACATCAGTTCCTATCAATGACAACACAAATAACCAATCATGCCATCTATTCATAGAATCTCAATCTCTTCATCACAAATAGACTTCTATCCTTTACTCGTGTAGTCATCAGTCTTCAAGTACATTAACTCATCTACATCAGTTATGCCAAATGCCAGAAACTCCCCCTTTGGCATTGATGACAACATGAATCAGATATAAAATCAAAGTAACCTCATCATCTGCAACTTGCTTTCTAGTTTCACATCATCTGTCGCTCCCTCCTTTTGTCATCTCTCCCTTAACCAATGCTTCACTCAATCTGATCTTCAACTTCCATATCTAATTTCTACTCTTCTCCCCCTTTGACAACAATTCTAAATATTTAAATGCATCACTTGTCTTCAATTCTACTATTGCCTCTTCCATCATCTTTGCTACATAAATTAGAAAAATTATAATAGAGTATTAAATCAGAACTTTAAATCAGACTTGCTCTCTCAAAGGAGTAGCTTGCACCTTCATCAATCCTTAGTGAAAAATAAACATCAAATCCATAGGATTGATGGATCTCCATCATTCTAGTTCTTCCAATGTAGGGGTCTAACCCCTAGTTTACTTCTAAGATACTCAAAAGTAGCCTTTGGTAAGGGCTTAGTAAAGATATCAGCTAACTGGTCTTTACTCTTCACATATTCCATCTTCACCTCCTTTTCTTGAACTCTTTCCCTTAGGAAGTGATACTTGAATTCAATGTGCTTGGTTTTGGAATGAAGTATATGATTCTTAGAGATATTTATTGCACTTGTATTATCACAATAGATAGTCACTGATTCAGACATATCTATCTTGAATCATTCTATCAAATGTCTCATACATATTGCCTATGTGCAATTCATGGATGTAGCTACATACTTTGCTTCAGCTGTAGATTGAGAAACACAAGTTTGTTTCTTTCTTGTCCATGCAATTAATCTTCCTCCAAGTAGAAAAGCTCCACCGGTCTGCTAGGGACAACATAGTGTAGCTTGCCAATCATAGATTTGTACTCTTTTTCACTAATAGTAGGGGAATCATCTTCCTTTAACAACTTGGAGCCTGTCACCATTGGTGTTCCTACCGTTTTGTAGTCTTCCATGCCGAAAGTCTTCAACACCTCTTTGATATACTTGGTATGACAAACAAAGATACCACCATCCGGTTGTTGAGCCTATAAGCCCATAAAGAACTTTGTTTCAATGGTTAGAAACATTTCAAATTCCTTTTTCATTATATCAGCAAAGTCCATACATATATCATTATTTCTACCAAAAATTATGTCATCAACAAATACTTCTGCTATCAGCATCTTGTCTCCATTAGTCTTCAAATAAATGTTGTTGTCCTCACTGCTATATTGGAATCCAATTTTGATTGAATGTGCATGCAATCTCTCATACCTTGTTCTCAGTTCCTTCTTTAGACCATATACTGCTTTGTGCAATTTACACACAATGTCCTTATCATAGGTCAAGGAAAGTCCATCCAATTATTCAATGTATACTTCTTCTAGAATCCCATTTAGAAAGGCTAACTTGGTGCCCATTTGGTAAACTTTGAATCCCTTATATGCAGCAAATGCCAGCAGCATCCTTACTACTTCTAATCTAGCAACAAGTGCAAATGTTTCACTATAATCCTCACATTCCTCTTGAGCATACCCTTTGCAAACTAACCTTACCATGTTTCTTACAATCTTTCTTTCTTCATCCAATTTATTCCTAAAGACCCATTTTGTTCCAATTACATTCTTATCCTCCATCCTAGGGACAAGTGACCATGTTTGATTCTTCTCAATTTGATCTAATTCTTCATTTATTTCATTCAGCCAACCATCATCCTTTAGTTCTTCCTTAACTATCCTGGGATCAATTGTAGATATCAAACATGAGTTTTCTTGGATCTTTCTCCTCATTTGCACACCTACATTCTTACCATGAATTATTCTCTGTTCTCAATGATTCAATCTG
Source organism: Cryptomeria japonica (assembly GCF_030272615.1). Classification (NCBI taxonomy): domain Eukaryota; kingdom Viridiplantae; phylum Streptophyta; class Pinopsida; order Cupressales; family Cupressaceae; genus Cryptomeria; species Cryptomeria japonica. The sequence goes on along the minus strand of NC_081415.1, from coordinate 511,172,542 downwards.
ACATATCTCGGTATTTCTTGTGATGGTTCTGCATCTTCTTCATTAGGCTCTTCATCTTCTACCTCATTGTCATCGCTTATTGGTTGAACATCCAATTCTGCATTTGTCGATTCTTCATTAATTTTTACCACTAGTTTAATGATTGAAAACTTTTTCTCATTGTCATCCCTTTCAGGTTTTGATCTGCTTGTACCTTCAGGCTTATTGGATAGATCATCAACTTTTACATTAGTACTTTCAACAATTTTCTTAGTTCTCTTATTGTAACATGTATATGCATTACTCTTAGAAGAGTAACCAAGAAAAATTCCCTCATGAAATTTTGCATCAAATTTCTTAGTGTCGTTATCTCTCCTAATAAAACATTGACTTCCAAAAATTTTAAAATAACTAACACAAGGATTTTTTCCATACCATAGCTCATAGGGTGTCTTATTGTTACCTCTCTTTACCAGTACCCAGTTTAGAGTGTATATAGAAGTACTGACCACTTCTCTCAAAAACATTTTGGATATATTACCCTGCAATAACATGGTTTTTACTGCTTCAACTATTGTTCTTTTCATCCTTTCTACTATGCCATTTTGTTATGGTGTCCTCAGAGTAGACATTTGTCTCTTTATACCCTATTCATCATAATACTTAACAAATTCATCAGATGTGAATTCACCTCCTCCATCTGATCTTAAACACTTCAAGTTCTTACTAGTTTCCTTCTCAACCAGAGCTTTACATTATTTAAATTTATTATACGCTTCTTATTTCTCTCTCAAAAATGTCACCCACATCATTTTAGAATAGTCATCGATGAAGATCAATAAATATCTATCACCGTAATTACTCTTTGTTCTCATAGGGCCACATAGATCAATATGTACCAAATCTAAAACATTCTCAGAAATACAATTATTTCTCTTGAAATAAATAGAGGTCATCTTACCTATTTGACAATCTTTGCAGACCACACTATCCGGTTTGACAAGTTGGGGTAATCCTCTTACAACACTTGACTTGTGAATTGTAACCAAATTATCATAATTAACATGACAACATATTTTATGCCACAACCAACTGTCTTCCCTTCTTGCAACCAGACAATTATTAATAGTACTATTCAAATGGAAAAGTTACCTCTAGTTTGCTTCCCGGTCGCAATCAATTAACCATTACCTCCAAGAATTCTACAGACTCCACTCTTTAACTCAAGCAACTTACCTTTATCATTTATCTGACCAACACTTAAAAGAATATTATGAAGACCATCAACCCAAAATACATCATCAGCATTACTCTTCCCATTTAGAGAGATTGAACATTTACCTTTCACCATGTAGGGAGAGTTATTTCCAAATCTAACAACACCTCCATCAAATTCATTAAGGGTTATGAACTTGCTTTTATCTCCGGTCATGTGGTGTGAGAAGCCACTATCCATAATCCATTCATCACTATTCTTCATATGAGATACTAGAGCCTTTTCATTAGGTAGTTCCTCCTTCACGACTACAAACACAATTTCTTCATTGTCATCTTCTTCTTTCGAGTCCTCATGAGTCACACCTTCATCTACTACAACATAACAATGTTTCTTGCCCTTTCCTTTGAATCTTCTAAAATTCTCTTTCTTATCGGTGTTAGGGCAGTTAGCAACAATATGACCAATTTTGCTACAAGAGAAACACTTCAAAGGTAGCTTTCCTTTATACTTACCTGTGCCTCTTGTAAATCTCTTTGCTAACAATGCCTCAAGTTCCATCACTTGATCTTCATTGTCTTTATTTCCCCAGTTACTTCCATCACTTGTCATGCACTCATGATTTTGACATATATCTTTTCCTTTTCTAGCAGATGAACTAGTAACAGAAGATTTAAAGGCAGATTCAATAGATTTTGTCACACTGTTGTCAAAATTATTTAACTCAAAAGTTGTAAGCTTACCAATTAATGAATAAACAGTTACCTTATCCTTTGAAATAGATCTAAGTTCCTAGATTTTTGATAATCTTATAGCATACTGAAATTGAAGAGTTATGAGAATTTTACTTACTATTGCATCATCTTCTATTTTACCTCCAGCACTCTTTATGCCACCAACAATTTCTTTGATTCTTTGACCATACTATGCAATATTCTCTCCTTCAAGAATTCTCATGTCATCAAACTTTCCTCTCAAGATTTCTTCTTTGGCTCTTTGAACATGCTCTTTGAATTCATTTGGTGTCAAGGGAGTAGTAGTAGGAGCAACATATGTTGTTTCAACTTGCTTCCAATATTGTGCACCAAGACCTTTGATGTAGATCTTCATTCTATCTTTCCAGATCTTGTAGTTATCCTTATTGAACTTAGGACCCTCTTTCTTCGTCATCTTCACTTCCTCGGAATATTTTCCTCAAGCGGTTAGGCTTTCTATGTTGGACACAATGGATCACTGAGAGGGGGTGAATTAGTGATTTAAAATGTTTTTACTTAATTAGAGATATACCGATTGAATATGAAATATACAAAATGTAGACTGGTTATCAATGCAATGCAAACAAGGTGTGTAGGAGAAATATCTAAAAGATTAATACAATACACACATGAAGATGCAACACATTACACCAGGTGTATGAGGAAAACCTAATGTGGTAAAAACCTCGGTGAGAATAGTTGTTGGAGATCTTTTGCTCCAATCCAGCCTCACACTGAAAAGATCTAATTACAAATTTCAGGGCACCAACCCAAGGAGCACCAATCCTTGATTTATGAACACCAACTCAAAGGAGCACCAATCCCTACACAATTTATAGGCTACAACCTAAAGGAGCTACAACCCATGTACTAAGCACCTACTTAGCGAAAATAATATGAAAACTTAGATATACAAATGAGATCCTTGCTGCAAATGATGTTTGGGAGCCCTTGAAGGCTTTGCACTACCGACTTCTATCTTACCAGTTTGTATCAACTCAACACACACTGCAACTTAGCCTTTCTGGTAGTTCTAACTCTGCTTAATCTTTTGTCCCTTTGTTCTGTTGAATTCAAATCACACTTGGTCACTCTCTATCAGGTACTACTTCTTTTAGTTTGTCACCTCTACATTCTATGCTCACTCTACCATTTGTTCCTTATCAACTTTGGAATATAATGAACCATTGTAAGTATCCACATTGCAACTTAATTTTTTTCATATCAATTATTGTCCTTCTTGGAAATAGTGCTACATGCCATAAATTGTGTAGAATAGCAGGTCATAAAAGACCAAAATGTAGTAAAGTGAAACGAAAAATAGTGTAGAAAGTGGGTCGAATAGCTAGCTATAAAAGACTAATTTATTTTTCCTATCAATTATTCTCCTTCCCAACTTTAGAATATAATGAACTACCATTGCAGTTCACATTGCAGTTTAGAGTGCTTAATTTTTTTCCTACCCATTATTGTCCTTCTTAAAAATAGCACTACATGACATAAATTGTGTAGAATAATAGGCCATAAAAGACCAAAATGTAGGAAAGTGAAAATAAAAATAACGTATAAAGTAGGTAAATACTTGTCTCGAGATGTGATTCACAGCATATCACTAAAGACATGATTCCACTTTACACATACAAAATGGTTTAATCTTGTTTGTTCATACGCAATCCGCACTCAGGTCATTCTGGTTCAATTATACCTTGATGCTTGTGCTATCTTGCAAAATCAAAAATCATGTAAATTTTTCTTAGCTCATTATGGTTCAATTATACCATTATGCTTGTATAAACTTTTAACATATCCCAAAACAAATCAATGCTCAATGATGATACCTATCAAGAAAGCAAACAACATGTGGCTATATAGGAATGACGAATGTAGAATAAGGATGCTCAAATCAATTAGTTGCATATCATTTTACAATTAGTTGCATATCATTTTACAAGTAGTTGCATATCATTTTACAATTAGTTGCATATCATTTTACAATTAGTAGCATCTCATATCAGACATCTCATTTTCAAAATACATCTCACAGCATCTCATATCATACATCTCATTTTCAAAATACATCTCACAGTATATCATATCGTACATCTCATTTCCAAGATACATCTCATAGCATATCATATCATACATCTCATTTTAAAAATACATCTCACAGCATATCATATCATACATCTCACATCATATCATATCATACATCTCATTTTCAAGATACATCTCACAACATCGTGCATTATCACATCATATTCATCAAATATCAGATAACATGCATCTATCTAAGCATTGCATCATCATAGAATACAGAAAAGCATATAGAAAGCATTATCCATAATAGATCACATGAGGATCAAAGAAAAGGGTGTCATATATATATCTCAAAATGATCAATGTACAAAAAAATGTCATGTCTATACAAATACAACAAAATGATCAAAATACAATAGAGACAACATCTCTCATGTATGACTATCTCCTAAAGGAGATGATCTCACTGCAAATGTCCCAACACCTGGATCTCCAAGTAGATCCTGTCTAGAAGGCCTTGTCACGCCTCTGCTCTCCATCCTTGACCCCATCTCTCAGGATCCACTGTATCTCGACTATGTAAAACTTTGCACTCGACGCTCCTGGGGTTACTGCATCCTCATAATGTCTCCTATAATACTCTGCCTCCTTGGCTCTCAAAGCCAACTCTCTCAAAGTGTCTCTCATCGAACCACCTGGTGTTTCTCTCTGCATACTCACTACAAGCTCCTCTGCTCAACCACGCCACTCTATCTTCGTATCACACTCTATGGTCAACTGAATGATTTGATGTTGATGCGCCAACAACTATGTTTGCAAATGCTGCACTGACAACTATAGTGACCTATCTATGCATCCTCCACATGTGTCAGAATCTTCATCTGCAAGGGTACCAATGAAGGGGTACCCCCTATCCCTCTACCTGTCCTCAGTGTTGGTGGAGGTAAAACATCAAACCTCCACCTTTGAGCCAGTCATCTAAAATCATCATGCCCTCCCACGATCGCTATCACCTACCCAACCCACTCCTCACCTCTAACTCTGATAGCCAAACCTCCTCTCCCTCTATCCACTGCCACCCACCACACTACCCTCTCACCCCGTACCCTTCTTGCACTACCATCTCCACCTCTCTCTCCTCTCCTCCCTTGATTAAGTCTCACTCAATCCAATATCCCACTCTCCCATCACCAACCTCAACCACCTCCTCCATCACCACATCCTCCATCATCACCCCTACCATCACCACCTCCCTCATCTATCTCCTCACTAGTCTCTCCTCGTTGATCATCCTCATCATCATCAAAGGTGGGAATCATCTCTGTTGGATCTGATACCTAGGCCACTACATGCACTGCAAAGAGTATTGTAAAATTGTCAGTCAACCGTGTATCCACTATTTGAGGGGCATAGTCCCAAATATGGCCGGCTAAATGAAAGAACTCCTCCACTGTCGCTGCGCTATCAATCGTAGGTCCCCAATCCAAAATATCTTGTCTTCATTGAGTATAAAAAAATGGTCCCTGTGGAATCCCCTACTGTCGACCATATTGTTGCAGCACCCGACAATGTAGAAACCTCTCAATAACAAAGGGCATCCACCCTATCAAATATCTAGTCATATAAAAACAAGGCATCTCCATCCCATCCTCTTCCCATACCTCGCAACCTATATATGGTTGCCAGATGACCGTATCAATATCATCCAAAACTCTCCTCCAGTGCTCTAGTTTGCCCAGCTTACGCTGGACAACTATCCCTCAGTACCCATATGCATACGCACACCCAACAGGCCTATCTCTATCCACCAATGGCCTAGCTACGGGAATATACTCCAATGCCCATACCTATAGTAGTGTCACTCCGGCTGATAAACTGCCATAGCCCAAGTATACCACCTGATGTAAATCCCTGTATAAGTGGGCTAGCATAGCCGACCCCCATGCAAATTGGTGACCCTGCATCACAATATCATTTAGAACAAATCCACACCCCACTGCTAGTCCCTTCGACCTACGGTCAAGACATAAGAACCCACGTATGAAACCTACCAAAACTGATGGTAGAGGAGCGTAATCCAAATCCAAGAACTCCTGCTAGGGGATCTCATACCCACAAACCGTATCATCCTACAAGATTTGATGAAGTGCCTCAGTCCCACCATCCTCAGTCTGCTCATAGGGTAGCAATGCACCTACCACAGGAATCCATAGAATCCGATAACAATCCTCAAGCATCACTTTAATCTCACCTGTCACCAAATAAAAGGTGTTCATATCACTATGCCACCTCTCAGCCAATGTCGTCAATAAACCCCAGTTTATGATTAACTGAGGCATCTCTAACAATGAGGACAACCCACACCTCTTAATAATATCTCTGTCCACCTGTGTCAATCATGGCATCAATGACCACGGTCTTGGAAATCACTCTCGCAACTAAACCACTCTAATACACTTCTATCACGCAGCAAAACAAGTCCAATATCAGTTTCCTCATCAAAACAAAGATATTAAAATCAAATTCATATCAAAACTTGAGACTTTGAACATCTAATCAAGTTCCACATCATATCAATCCATTTTCATATCAACTCATATCAGCTTGTAACACAACTCAAGTTTCACAATCATATCAGCTTGTAACACAACTCAAGATCCACAATCATTGTAGCTTGTAAAACAACTCAAGTTCAACATATATATCAACTTGAAACAATTCCTATCAAATCAAGTTCATATCCACCATCCCTATCAAAAACCACATCATATCAAATCAGCATCAAATCAATATTAACTTGAAACATTGTAAATCAAATCAAGTTATATCGAAACTCCTATTGGACAAAACTTATCAAAACAAAGATAGCAGGCACGCATATTGACAATTTGCACCTATCTCGACAGAACTGGCATCACCACTACAAATTTTCTTCATCCAAAAAACACCCTTTACCAAAAAAATTTCCCCATGCGCTAAACAAGCTTGTCTACGTGCTAAACTGTTTACCATGCACTACCCAATCCATCCTATATGCTAGCCGACACCTACATGCTATCCTATCCTATTTTTGCACCACCTAACCTACCCCAAGTGCGAAAACTACCCTATGCACTATCCTACTTGGCTCTTGCGCTATAACCCTTCCCTAGTGTACTAGGGTATAACTACGTGCTACCTAAGCCTACCAATGCGACACCCTAGGAACCCTATGCGCTAGGTATTTCCTACGCGCTAGCCATTTTCCCCCTGTGCTGACTTGTGACCTCAGTGTGCTAACCTAATCCTAAGCGCTATCCTAATCTACTAATGCACTACCCTAAACTTTTTGGATGCTACCCTATTTCATTGAAACCTATGCACTACGAAACCTATCATATGTGCTACACTTTGACCCCGACACTCTAAAACGTAAAATATGCGTGACAAATTGAAAACATGATAAAAAATGACAAAATGAAAATTCCAAAAAGGGTCAAAAAGGTTGACTTACCAGTGGTCCATATGTGACGGGCCTCCGATACCTCCACACACGCTCAAATCGATGAGAGGTTGATTAAATCCTTCAATCTTGACCATCCATTGCCCTATTTTCACTATAAATAGAGCTCTCATTCCTCCATTTTAAGGATCCATGCAAGCTTTTAGTATCTCATTTATGCTCAATTTTATTAACACATCCAGCTTCTCTTTGTAATAGGAATTAATCTAATAAGCACTTTAGACTATTTCCTTTGTCACTAGCTTAAATTATTAACTAGTATATCATGTTATGATAATATTGTTACTAATCTTGTCATCTTATAATCTAGTTTATTGCATTTGTAGGATCATGCATGGATAGGATGTATTTCATAATTTAAATCAATCATAAGCATCCCTCGTTCTTGCATTCGTCATCCCTAAGCCACTTTGCTCAGTGATCTGAGAGCAAAGGCATTGGCTTGAGGGACCTTGTGAGATAGAGAACCATGGAACAAACCTTGGAAAGTTGAGTCATTCTTCATGACTCCATAACTTGCACCAAGAAGTCTTGTGGGCATGTGAACAAGCCTCTTTGGGACTACATTTTTGCATTTTAAGTTACATTGACCTGCTTTTCCCACACACAACTACCACTACCATGCATACAACAAACTTTAATTTCTTTAGGTGACAGGCGTGGTCTAACAACATGGGAACTCTCGCATATGCACCACTATCATTCTACAGGACATCATCTGTGTTACTCTCCCTCTTTCTCTTCCTACCTATTGTTTCCTTCTGAAAAACATATTGCAGGTACTCTGACTCATCATGTTACTTTGTTGACACTATTTTCCACATCTGTTATGCTCATTAAAAACACATTCAAGAAGAATATTGCTGCAGGTTTCCTTGTTTGTCACGGTAATACACCCATGATTCAATTTCAAACCCTATTCCTCCTATTCAATACACACACACAAATCCATCAGTCAATTTTTTTAGGAGAGCATACATGATAAAAATCAAATAGGAAGTTGCAGACAATAAATAAATTCACTTACTTCTATAGAAGTGCAGACACAGTTGGACTGGGGAATGGAGGGAGGGAGGGAGAGAAGAAGAGAAAGAGGGATGGGGTATGGAGGAAGGGAGAAGGGGAGAGAGCGAGAGAGAGAGGGAGGGATGGGGTATGGAGGAAGGGAGAAGGGGAGAGAGCGAGGGAGAGAGACAGGGATGGGGTATGCAGGAAGGGAGAAGGAGAGAGAGAGAGAGAGAGAGAGAGAGAGAGAGAGAGAGAGGCACCTTGTATGGGTTTGAGAGGGGGAGACAATACACTTACATGTGTATATATATGTTTAATATATTATATATATACATATATTATATATTATATATATACACATATTATATATATGATATCATATTATACACATATTATATATTACATATATTATATATATATACATATATTATATATAAAATATCATATTATACAATAGCGCGTACGTGCTGTTTATAGGAAAACAAGCACGTACACGCTGCTTACACCATAAGTACCCCGTACATGCTTTTGACTGTTTGGGCTTGGAAACAGGCCTGGATGACAAAGCTACAGTTTGCAAGTTTGATTTCCCTCCATTTCCCTCATTTTTGACATGTTTTATTTTATCAGCTTGGTTTATCAACTTTGTCATCATCAAGTTTACACTTCATCAAGTGGGTATTTCTAAAATTGCCACCATATTTTCACCCATCTTCTGAGCTTTCTAACCATATAATTTTTTTCAATTTGAATAACAATAACATTTCATTATTTAATTTCTTTTACCAGTGTCTCCATAGTTCTCACAAACATAGGTGCACCATTTTTTGAATAACTTTTCATATACTTATCCAAATTTTAAAAAAATTATATATTATTGTAGTGCACTTGATTCTTTACAATTAAAAAAAAAAATGTATTTTTGATTTGTTTAGTGCAACTTATGCTTCACACACGAATAGGTACCTAATTTTCAGGATGTGCTCGATTGGAAAAATCATAAAAAACAAAATAATCAACAAAAATTTACAAAACAATACACATCTTCTAGTGCTCACTCTTAACTATCTTTCTGCCAAAGGATTTGTCAAAATACTAATTCTAACTATGACTTTTTTGATGCACAGATCAGACACTGTGTTATGTTTTTCAGAAAAAATCAAGGTCAGTTTTTCATGTGCGAAGAATTTGACCCCCTTAATATTATCCAATTTTGAAAAACTTTAGTATTTTGGAAACTAGATTGATAGTACTACAATATTTGTTGTTTGATTATCTTCATATCTTGAGTGGATGACTTTCAAATTTTTCCTCCAAGTTTAGTTCACCTGATTTCAGAAAAAAAAAGTGTCCACTTATACCCCCCTTTTTGACCACCATCTTTGTGCACTTACCTTGCTTTGTGTAGTATATCACTTCCTTTGATTTTCTTCATATTTTTAACATTCGCTTTCCTTGACTGCTATGCTATGAGGGAAATAACTTTGGTTGTACTATGTTTAAAAATAGATTGCAACTTATTGCCTTTGTAACTGCATTGCACATAAGTTATCTTCTAATTTCTAATGAATATGCTATTTTAATTGTTACAATGATCTTTGATAATGATGCTCATTTATATTCATTTCTTTTAGGCGAAGACTGTTGACTATGAATGTATCATTTGTCCCTATTATGAATATGCTAAGGTGTTTTGAATGATTTGTTCTTGGTATATCATTGTGTACTGACAATATCAACTTTTCATGACCTCCTTGTTGATTCTTGATCCCACCTATTCTTCATGAGTCTTTATTAGAATCTTTGATGAACTACACTGTCATTCTTCTTAGCCTTAGGATTCTTATGTTATAGCTATTCTTTGCACACTTTTATGATGGTTGTAGTCACTCATTGGATATTGAATGTAGTCTTATTCATTGTTGTATGTACTCTCATTGAATGATAAATCTTACTATCATTGAGTGACAATGCATAGGACCATGGATACAATTGTATTCCTTGTTTAAGATGATCTTAGAGTCTTCTCATGAGTGATAACTTTTATGTTGAGCTCTACCCTTGTGAGAGCCCATTTTAACCCACATACATGATATTTCTGAAATGAAAACCTGTATCTGCACATGAAGCAAACAAGTTAGATAAAAACATGGTTCTTGGTGATATCTGATGGCATTTTTTCTACATTGATTTGATTTGATTTTCTGATATAGCAGTGTAGGAACACTAGGAGTACCATTGTGCATGTAGGAGTGAAAGGAATGACTTGGAGCTCTAACAAAACCATTTATCTCTATGTTTGAGCTCATCTTATGGAGTGGACAGAGAGGTTCTCTAATCAACAAAGTTGATTAGAATACTCTTCTTCAGAAGTCATCAACCTATCCAAGCAACGATGGGTTCTTTCTTTCCCTTCTACATACATTCTTTTGTTTCTTTTGTGTTTGTATTTCTATGATTAGTGTCATCTTTTGTCAGCTACTCCCATGACTTGTGTGGGATCTTGTAAATATTTTTTTTTTTATAAATAAAAATATATAACATGCAGATGTTTTATTCATGTATATCTTTCTTGATTCAAGTGTTGCACATTGGAAATAAGATACTTGTATGGCATACATATTTATTTATAAAAATGAAAATTTTGGAAGAATTTTGTGTACCTTTTATCTACAATACATAAGACCTATAATAGGTCACCAAAATTTTGGGTGTTATAAAATTTTGGTAACAAGACCATCACCAAGAAACATGAATTCCTCTGCAATCATTGCAACAAATGAGATAACTAGAATCATCATCATTTCATCACCGCAACAAATGAGAAAAAGGACAGTTTAAATTGGTCAACAAGAAAGGCTTCCTATATTATCGTCAAAAATAAACAAATAAATATTAGGCAGCATTGTAGTTCATATGTCTCCATATTGTCCATTTCCAATACAACCATTCATCCTGTTTTTTAATACTTCTTATTAGTTTTATAAATATTCTTCATTTGTAGTCTATTCAAATTTTAGTGGTCAATTGATTGGTGAGGTCTAGACCAAATAGATTATAGAATTATCTTATTAAGTTTCACTAAGTTGGTATGCCTCCTTGATGCCTAATTTGTAATATCCAACGAACTAGAAGTAAACCCATAATTTGGCATAATATTCCATTATCTATTACGTCTCTAATGGTTAAACTTTTTGTTTAAAAAAAAATGATTATAGGAATTATTTTGATTGTGAAAACTATTAGAGTTTTGAGAGTTACCATAATCTTCTATATATTTTCCAAGAGAATGGTCGACTTTCATCCTTTTAAGCTCATTGGTCACCTGTCTCTGATTCAAGTCTTTAATTCTTCTAATTTTAATGTAAATCATCAAATCCTATTCTACCAATAAGAGGGGTAAATTTTTATTCATAATAGAAGGAAAAGTACATCATAAGAAGGAAAAACACCCAACCAAGAAAAGAATACAAAGATTTATCGTGATCCACAAGTTGATCCAACACATGAGACAAATCTAGTGATAGTTAACTCCTATCTCCAATAGACCATCCCTCCATAAAGTTAGATGCCCATTTGGAAAGATAATCGGCCATCCCATTCGATTCCCTGGAAATGTGAATGAAAGTGATTGACTCAAAGAAGCTACAAAATGAAAGAATCTATCAAATAATAATTAGAAGCTACCAACTAACATCATCCAAGGTCTGCTAATTCAACAAAGTCGCCACTATCTCATAATCAAATTCAACTATAACCCTTTTCCAATAGAGAGAATAACAATGTTCCACCACTTGATCAAAATACCAAGATCCTCCATATAATTCTTAATCCTATGAGGATCCAGTTAATACTGAGAGGGGGGGTGAATCAGTATTAAGACCAATTGAAACTTTAAACCTAAAATCAAAATTACACTAGATCTAAAACCATTTAAAAAATATCTCAACTTCTTTAATCAAATCTAGCAATCTCTTTATCAAATTTGCTTAACACATTAATCAAATCATTTATGACAACTATTAATAATTTCAGCACCAGAGAAATCATATAAAATTGATCACCTAGCAACTCATTTACCTTATCAATCAGATCAAATACTTTCTCAAAAAACTCCTTATCAATACCAGTAAACTCTAATAAACTTCTGATAAAACATCATAATTGGTGTCTCAAAAATAATGCATGAAATGAAACATAACAAGAACATCACATGAGAAACATTCACACATGAACATCATAAGTTTTTGATGATGAAACCCAAATAGGGAAAACCAATGGTGGGTGTTGGCACCCACAAATATTTGTACTCTTTTGAAGTACACCCTATTAGGAGCTCGTAATATGCTCAGATAGGAGCAGACCCTATTAGGAGTCACCTAGTTAAGGGATTTGCATAGTAGCTTAGTTAAGAACTTGATGATCTTTTAGGATCAACCTCATGAGAAGATTTAACACTCTTTTGAGAGCTGCCTTGTTAGGAGACTTGAATGTTTAAGGCATGTTAGGACCTACCCGATTAAGGGATTTAACCTGTTGCAACTATTAGGGAACAATAGTAAGAAAATGATTTGTTACTTGCACTTCTCTTCTTTCTTGATCAGATCTAGTTATACACAACACTCTGCAACTCTGAGGTAGATCTCACACTTCACTTTCACAACTTAACACATTCTTTAAGACCACCGACATCATAAACATCAACTCTATCTTCCTAAATAGCCATCTCAGCTAGGTCAACACAAAACCCTAATTACATCATAAATTTACAATTCAAATCATAAGAGATCAGCATCAATCGATATACAAATCATTACAACAAATTACAATGCAATATCAACTGTTGGTTGGTCATAACTCATCATGAAAATCTGATTTGTACCAAAGTCAAACCCTCAAAACACTCTACTAAGTGTTTCACTGATTCCCAATAAATTCTTCCTTGAATTGGGCCAAAGCAACAATTAAATCTTTTGCGTGGGTTGTGTCATTTTACCAGCTTCATGTAGACTTGTTGTCGATCACCATCATAACAAAAATCATTATCGGTTTGATGATTTCTTCGTCGGTCTTAAACCCTACTAAAACCTTAGAAAAAATTCACTCAAAATTTGAAACATACCTTTCGGTAATCTTCACAAGTTCTAGTTCCGGTCAAATACACCTTTCCATGATACAACTTCACCATCCAAACTGCAAATCACTAATCATCTCTGATTGAGTGATCCAATCAAAATATCTCTGTTTTACTTGTTAAATTCCTATTTCATAGAGTTTACTTCCCTATTGGTAAACCCTATCTTTCGGTAAATGAAATCACTTATATGCTAAAACAAAACATCAAGAACATTAGGAACATCATTTGACAACATAAATAACTAATCATGTCATCTATTCATACAATCTCAATCTCTTCATCAAAAATATACTTCTATCATTTTATCGGTGTAGCCATCAGTCTTCAACTACATTAACTCATCTGCATCAGTTATGCCAAATGCCTACAATATCCCCCTTTGGCATTGATGACAACACCAATCAGATATACAATCAAAGTAAGCTCATCATCTGCAACTTGCTTGCTAGTTTCACATCATCTGTCACTCCCTCCTTTTGTCATCTCTCCCTTAACCAATGCTTCACTCAATCTGATCTTCATCTTCCATATCTAATTTATATTCTTCTCCCCCTTTGACAACAATGGTAAAGATGTAAATGCATCACTTGTCTTCAATTATACTGCTGCCTCTTCCATCATCTCTACTACATAAATCATAAAGATTATAATAGAGTATTAAATCAAAACTTTACATCAGACTTGCTCCCCCAAAGGAGTATGTTGCACCTTCATCAATCCTTAGTGAAAAATCAACATGAAATCCATAGGATTGATGGATCTCCATCATTGTAGTTCTTCTGATGTAGGGGTCTAACCCCTAGTTTACCTCTAAGAAACTAAAAAGTATCCTTCGGTAAGGGCTTAGTAAATATATCATCTAACTGATCTTTACTCTTCACATATTCCATCTTCACCTCCTTTTATTGAACTCTTTCCCTTAGGAAGTGATACTTCAATTCAATGTGCTTGGTTCTAGAATGAAGTATAGGATTCTTAGAAATGTTTCTTGCACTTGTATTATCACAATAGATAGTCACTGATTCAGACATATCTATCTTGAATCCTTCTATCAAATGTCTCATCCATATTGCCTGCGTGCAATTCGTGGATGCAGCTACATAATCTACTTCATGTGTAGATTGAGAAACACAAGTTTGTTTCTTGCTTTTCCATGCCACTAATATTTCTCCAAGTAGAAAAGATCCATCGGTTGTGCTTTTCCAATCATCCACATTACCTGCCCAATCAGCATCAGTAAAGGCATCCAAAGTAAAATATCCTTTATAGGGATACCATAAACCATAGTGTATTGTGCCTTTGAGATACCAAAAAATTCTCTTCAAAGAAACCATGTGCCCCTCCTTAGGATCTTTTTGAAATCTAGCCATTAATCCAACAAGATGAGAAATCTCTGGTCTGCTATGGACACCATAGTGTAGCTTGCCAATCATAGATCTATACTCTTTTTCACTAATAGTAGGGGAATTATCTTCCTTTGACAACTTGGAGCCTGTCACCATTGGTGTTCCTATTGGTTTGCAGTCTTCCATGCCGAAAGTCTTCAACACCTCTTTAATATACTTGGTCTGACAAATAAAGATACCACCATCCAATTGTTGAGCCTATAAGCCCATAAAGAACTTTATTTCAATGATTAGAAACATTTCAAATTCCTTTTTCATTATATCAGCAAAGTCCATACATATATCATTATTTCCGCCAAAAATTATGTCATCAACAAATACTTCTGCTATCACCATCTTGTGTCCATTAGTCTTCAAATAAATTTTATTGTCCTCATTAGTACTTTGGAATCCAACTTTTATCGAATGTGCATGTAATCTCTCATACCATGCTCTTGGTTCCTTCTTTAGACCATATAAGTGCTTTGTGCAATTTACACACAATGTCCTTATCATCGGTCAAGGAAAGTCCAACCGGCTATTCAATATATACTTCTTATAGAATCCCATTTAGAAAGGTTGACTTGGCATCCATTTGGTAAACTTTGAATCCCTTATATGAAGCAAATGCCAACATCATCCTTACTCCTTCTAATCTAGCAACAGGTGTAGATGTTTCACCATAATCCTCACCTTCCTCTTGAGCATACCCTTTGCAAACTAACCTTGCCTTATTTCTTACAATGTTTCCTTCTTCATCCAATTTAATCGTAAAGACCTATTTTGTTCCGATTACATTCTTATCCTCCAGTCTAGGGACAAGTGACCATTTTTTATTCTTCTCAATTTGATCTAATTCGTCATTCATTTTATTCACCCAATAATCATCCTTTAGTGTTTCCTTAATTGCCTTGGGTTCAATTGTAGATATCAAACATGAGTTCTCTTGGATCTTTCTCCTCGTTTGCACACCTGCATTCTTATCACCAATTATTTTCTCTTGTGAGTGATTCAATCTGACATATCTTGATATTTCTTATGATGGTTCTGCATCTTCTTCATTAGGTTCTTCATCTTCTTCCTCATTATCATCGCTTACGGGTTGAGCATCCAATTCTGCATTTGTCGGTTCTTCGTTAATCTTTGCCTCTAGTTTAATGATTGAAAACTTTTTCTCATTGTCATCCCTTTCAGGTTCTGATTTGCTTGTACCTTCAAACTTATCAGATAGATCATCAACTTTTACATTAGCACTTTCAATAGTTTTCTTGGTTCTCTTATTGTAACATTTATATGCTTTACTCTTAGAAGAGTAACCAAGAAAAATTCCCTCATCAAATTTTGCATCAAATTTCTCAGTGTCGTTATCTCTCTTAATAAAACATTGACTTCCAAAAATTTTAAAATAAATTACACAAGGGTTTTTTCCATACCATAGCTCATAGGGTGTCTTATTGTTACCTCTCTTTACCAGTACCTGGTTTAGAGTTTATATAGAAGTACTGACCACTTCTCCAAAACATTTTGGATACATTACCCTGCAATAACATGGTTTTTACTACTTCAACTATTGTTCTGTTCATCCTTTCTGCTATGTCATTTTGTTATGGTGTCCTTAGAGTAGACATCTATCTCTTTATACCCTATTCATCATAATACTTAACAAATTCATCATATGTGAATTCACCTCCTTGGTCTGATCTTAAACACTTCAATTTATTACCAGTTTCTTTCTCAACCAGAGCTTCAAATGATTTAAATTTATTATATGCTTCTGATTTCTCTCTCAAAAATGTCACCTGCATCATTTTAGAATAGTCATCGGTGAAGATCATGAAATACCTACCACTGTAATAACTCTTTGTTCTCCTAGGGCCACATAGATTATTATGTACCAAATCTAAAACATTCTCAAAAATACAATTCTTTCTCTTGAAAGAAATAGAGGTCATCTTACCGATTTGACAATCTTTGCATATCACACTATCCAATTTGACAAGTTGGGTTATCCTCTTACAACACTTGACTTGCTTATCATAACCAAATTATCATAATTAACATGACAACATATTTTATGCCACAACCAATTGTCTTCCATTCTTGCAACTAGGCAATTATTAATATTACTATTCAAATGGAATAAGTTACCTCTAGTTTTCTTTCCAATGGCAATCAGTTCACCATTACCTCAAAGAATTTTGCAGACTCCACTCTTAAACTCAAGCAAATAACCTTTATCATTTACCTGACCAACACTTAAAACAGTATTCTGAAGACCATCAACCCAAAATACATCATCAACATTACTCTTCCCATTTAGAGAGATTGAACCTTTACCTTTCACCATGCAGGGAGAGTTATTTCCAAATCTAACAACACCTCCATCAAATTCATTAAGGGTTATGAACTTACTTTTATCTTCGGTCATGTGGTATGAGAAGCCTCTATCTATAATCCATTCATCACTATTCTCCATATGAGATACTAGAGCCTTTTCATTAGGTAGTTCCTCCTTCATGGCTACAAACACAATTTCTTCATTGTCATCTTCTTCTTCCGACTCCTCATTGGTCACACCTTCATCTACTGCAACATAACAATGGTTTTTTTCCCTTTCCTTTGACTCTTCTAATATTCTCTTTCTTATCAGTGGTAGGGTAGTTAGCAGCAATATGGCCAATTTTACTACAAGAGAAACACTTCAAAGGTAGCTTTCTTTTATAATTACCTATGCCTCTTGGAAATCTTTTTGCTAACAGTGCCTCAAGTTCCATCACTTGATATTCATTGTCCTTATTTCCCTAGTTACTCCCGTCAATTGTTCTGCACTCATGATTTTGACATATATCTTTTTCTTTTCTAGAAGATGAACTGGTAACAGAAATCTTTAAAGGAAGATTTAGTAGATTTTGTCACACTATTGTCAAAATTATTTAGGTCAAAAGTTGTAAGCTTACCAATCAATGAATAAACAGTTACCTTATCCTTTAAAATAGATCCAAGTTCTTGGATTTCCAATACTCTTATAGCATACTGAAGTTGAAGAGATCTGAGCATTCTACTTACTATTGCATCATCTTCTATTTTACCTCTAGCACTCTTTATGCCGCCAATAATTTCTTTGATTCTTTGACAATACTGTGCAATATTCTCTCCTTCAAGAATTCTCATGTCATCAAACTTTCCTCTCAAGCTTTCTTCTTTGGCTCTTTGAATAGGCTCATCTCCTCCATATATTGTCTCTAACTTTTCCTAAAGCTCATCTGCAGTTACCAATCCTTGAACATCTATATATTTTGAATTAGATAAATTACTTACAATAGCTTCTAGGGCTTGCATGTTATCTTGTTGCTCTCTGAGTTCATCTAATGTCAAGGGAGTAGTAGTAGGACCAACATATGTTGCTTCAATTTTCTCCCAATATTGTGCACCAAGACCTTTCATGTAGATCTTCATTATGTCTTTCTAGATAGCTTGTAGTTATCCTTGTTGAACTTAGGACCCTCTTTCTTCATCATCTTCACTTCCTCAGAATATTTTCCTCAAGTGGTTAGGCTTTCTCTATTGGAAACAATGGATCACTAAGAGGGGGGTGAATCAGTGATTTAAAATTTTTTTACTT
This sequence comes from Cryptomeria japonica, assembly GCF_030272615.1. Classification (NCBI taxonomy): domain Eukaryota; kingdom Viridiplantae; phylum Streptophyta; class Pinopsida; order Cupressales; family Cupressaceae; genus Cryptomeria; species Cryptomeria japonica. The sequence continues at coordinate 511,153,901 of NC_081415.1, read as the reverse complement.
AATTAGAGCTATACCTATTCAATATGAAATAAACAAAATACAAACAGGTTATCAATGCAATGCAAACAAGGTGTGTAGGAGAAATATCTAAAACATTAGTACAATACACACATGAAGATGCAACACACAACACTAGGTGTATGAGGAAAACCTAATGTGGGAAAAACCTGAGTGAGAATAGTTGTTGGAGATCTTCTGCTCCAATCCAACCTCACATTGAAAAGATCCGATTACAAAATTTTAGGGCACCAACCCCTAATTTATGAGCACCAACTCAAAGGAGCACCAATCCCTACACAATTATAGGCTACAACCTAAATGAGCTAAACCCATGAACTAAGCACCTACTCAGTGAAAATAATATGAAAACTTAGATATACAAATGAGATCCTTGTTGCAAATGATGTTTGGCAGCCCTTCAAGGCTTTGCACTACCGACTTCTATCTTACCAGTTTGTATTAACTCAACACACACTAAAAGTTAGCTTTTTGTTGGTTATAACTCTGGTTAATCTTCTCTCCCTCTATTCTGTTGAATTCAAATCACAATTGGTCACTCCCTATCAGGTACTACTTCTTTTAGTTTGTCACCTCTGCATTCTATGCTCACTCTACCAGTTTGTTCCTTACACTGGTTTATCCTGCTTCTCCTTACCGATACACTCTTCACTCACAAAAGAGTATTTTTCTATTCAGCTTTCAAACAATAATTTCACTCTTTTCTTCACCCTTCAACAACACTACTATCGGTCTTAGGTTGCCATATTTAAAATGAAGCTTTCCTACCAATAACTAATTCAAACAGAGGGTGGCTAGGGTTTCCTTCTTCCGACCAAATTTGCATCCAATCTGATCTGATCTATCTTGGATCAACACCTACACTGGAGGAATGAGCCATGGTACATTTTCCATTTGTCCAAAATATGTTTACCAAAAATAGCAAACCCAACCATGATTTTCAGCCTTGAAATCTATCGACTCATTTCTGACCCAATTGTTTCCTTCTCGAGGTCCTCTTGCAATCTAATTTCCTTGCTTCGATCCAAGTGCCAACAAATCCCTAATCTTTCATTGTCATTCATTCTTCCTCAAGCAACATCAATTTGTGATCGACCTGTGACTTTTGGTTGTTTCATTTAATGTCGACTAATTGCTTCGACAACCATGTTGATAGAAACTTCATTGATCTTTGCATGATCTCCACCTCAGCTCCATGTGGCATCACATCAACATACACTCATGTCACCCACACAAGGTTGATTTAAACTTTAACACCTAACAAACTCATATTGGCACACACCCTTACCGGTGAGACCTTCTCCTACTGCTAACCGGTAGTATACACTACACCGATAGCACAACTTCACCTCCTATGGTTTTTGATCTCTTTGTCACTCTGCCTCTTTATCAAAAACATTATCACAAACAAATAGTCGGCCTTTATATTGATTACAACTTGTCATGCCAACACACAACTTCATATCACCTCTTATCGGTGATGTTACTGATAGTCCTAATACCTATTTGTCTTTCACCATACCGATTGATAAGCCTTCATGTTAATCTTCCTTATGTCGGTTCAATCTTCTTCATAACAAGTTCACATACCCTATGGTGCTTAAAATTTTTTCTATCAATTATTGTCCTTCCCCACTTGGAATATAAAGAGTTGTCATAGCTGTTCGCATTGCATTTTGTTGTACTTAAAAATTTTCCTCTCAATTATTGTCCTTTCCAACTTTGGAATATAATGAACTGTTGTAAGTATCCACATTGCAGCTTAATTTTTTTCATATCAATTATTGTCCTTATTGAAAATAGCGCTACATGACATAAATTGTGTAGAATAGCTTGCCATAAAAGGCCAAAATGTTAGAAAGCGAAATGAAAAATAGTGTAGAAAGTGGGTCAAACAACTGACTATAAAAGTATATTTTTTTCCTACCCATTATTGTCCTTCTTAAAAATAGCACTACATGACATAAATTGTGTAGAATAACAGGACATAAAAGACCAAAATGTAGGAAAGTGAAACTAAAAATAACGTATAAAGTGGGTCCAATCACTAATTTAGTTTATCCTTTCTCCTAATAAATCACAATTGGAATAAATCAGCTCATTGCTCAGGCTCCATCAATAAAGTTTCTTTTGACATCAAATTGTTGTCCTTCCGATCAGAAAAGGCCAAAACAATAAGAAAAAATCTGTGATACATCATGAAACGTTCACATGGCATTCTAGATATTCTGGTTAAAGCTTTCTCCCATCCTTGTCTTTGTACAAAATGTCAAAACAATGGTGTAGACATTGGATCAAATAGCTACTCATACAAGGAAAAATGCTATAAATGTTCACATTGCCGTCTAGGTATTCTGGTTAAAGCTTTGTCCCCTGCAATTGTCAATAGTTATTTAATTTATTAAAAGTTTATTTAGTTTATTAAAAGTTTATTAATAAATTTTACATATATTTATAGTTATTTAATTTATTCTTTGTAGTTAGATTTTTAGGACATTAATGGAGTAGTTGTGCAATTTTATTAGGGAATCCTTTATGCAGGCATAAAAAAGAAGCCTAACATTGGAATTTTTTCTATTTAATAATTAAATTAAAAATCATAATATAATTATATTATGTTTTTTAATTTATATTCTAATTTTTAATTTAATTATTAAATATAATAAACTATCTTGTCAAGGCTCCCTTTTGATGCCTATATAGACAAGTCCATAGACAACTCCATTTATTGGTACCCATAGTGCACATTTATTGGGGTATTTGTGCATAAGTATTGGTCATTTTTGAGGTGGTTGTCAAGGCTCCATTTTGATGCCTATATCTTAAATACATAGTTGAAATATGATTTGATCTCTTTAACACACAAACCAACTATGATAAATAAAACCAATCAATGAACTACCCCCAAAAAAGATCTCAACATTTGCCAAATGTTGCACATTCCTTGATATTGCCCCATTTTACATATTCATATAACATAGCCTATTTTTTCAAATTCAAATTCTTGTCAAAGGGGTTGTTTTCTATTGGTTAAAGAATTGAGTTCTCATTGTGGAGATCGAAGTTCAAATCCTAGAGGGACATCAAATATGGAATTCAAAGTTCTAACTCTTAGTCTTCCATAGTTGGCTTCTCGTGGTCTTCTATAGGTTGATTCTAGTGTGGTTGCTCGAAATGAACTAATGGTGGTTTCTAATATGTGGATTCTAATTTGTGACTCTTGGCCTTCCACTAGTTGATTCTAGTGTGGTTGCTCGAAATGAGCTAGTATTAGTGTCATGGTTGTGGTTACTTGATATGAGCAAATATTAGTGTCATGTAATGATCTCAAGGTGATGCTTGTATGAGAAAAATATTTGTAAATGATCTGGAATATGAAAAAAAAAAAAATCAAATTCTTTCTAATATAAAAAAATAGCACTTAAGCAAAAAATTCATTTTTCAATTTGCATAATATGCATTTAAATATTCAAATTAACAACAATAAGAATATAGTGTATATTTAAAAGAATTTCAAAAATGATAATAATACATCTAGCAATCATCAAAAATGTATGGTATAGGATTATGTAATAAACAATTATATTTATTCAAAAGTAATTAAAGCATCTTATTTCTTACTTTTAACTTTTTTAATATTAAAATTATTATAATCATATGTACTATTATATATACAATAAAATTAACTTTCGAAACAATTAAATACATCTTTAAAAAAATGGAAAACTCATGTCTACAACTACTACAATCCTGTTTGTTTTATTGAAGACAAAAGATGCTTTAAATTGCTCAACAAAAGAAGGCTTACTATTACTATTCCTAATTAAGTAATTATTTTTAATCTATTTAAATTCATAGACACAATAATATTATATTACTATCTCATTATTATCCTCAAAAGGAAACACATATATATCAAGTACCATTGTAGTGCATATGTCTCCATACTTTCCACTTCCACTACAACCATTCATCCCATTTCTTAATACTTAGTATTGAACTAATTACATTATTTATTTGTATCCTACTCAACTTTTAGTTGTCAATTGATTGGTGAAGTCTAGAAGAAATAGATAATAGATTTATCTCATTAAGGCTCACTAAGTTTGTATGGCTCCTTATGCCTAATTTGTAATATCCAATGAGCTAGAAGTAAACCCATAGTTTCACATATTATTCCATTATCTATTAGGTCTCTAATGGTTAAACTCTTTATATTAAAAATTAAATTATTATAGGAATTATTTTGATTGTGAAAACTATTATAGGTTTGAGAGCTACCATAATATTTTATTATTTCTCCAAGATAATGGTCGACTTTTATCCTTGTAAGCTCATCGATCACTTGTGTAAGAATCAAGTCTTTAATTATTCTAATTTTAATGTCAATCAAGAAGTTAAATCCTATATTCAAATTATATGCATAATGGCACCATTTTCTAATTGACTAACTATATAGTAGTTGTACACACTTAATTTTCTACTTGTTATTCAAAGAATGAATTTATAAAAGGCTACATCATACTAAAAATAGCATGATTACTATAGAGTTAACCTATATTAGGTATCATAGGGGTAGGATAACCTTTTTCGAACGTCTATAGATACATTAATTGTTTCTACATTTGAAGAATAATCTTTTGTATAGGGTTTAGTAGAGGTTATTTTTTAGGATAATATTAATAGTTGGGTTTGACATTATAGAATATCCTAATTAATGAAAAGATACCATACCTCTCCTTATTAAATGATCCTTCTATTGTTATAAAATTACTACCCCTAAGTATGGTATATCTACAGTATCCATAGTCACTTACATTATACTTATAAATAATCTAGTTAGGATCCAAAACATTAACATATGCTTGAACAACGAATGCGACAATTTTAGTATACAAATTTACTATCTCTTTGAATCATTTGTGAAATATAGTGTTGAAAAAAATTACAAACTCATTAGAAACTCTTTTGTTGAACACTCAATAGGACTGAGAGGGGGGCAAATCAATCCAAAACTTTGAAAATAGTTATCGATAAAGTTATTTAATATCAACACTTTAATCATCGACACATCAAACAAAAACACATTAACACATGAACACTAGATATACGTGGAAAACCCAAATAAGAAAAACCATGGTGAGAATCTAACTCACAATATAATAACAATGTTTACAACTTTTTACACTTTAAGCCAAGGAGCACCAACACCTAAAGGACTTACACAACTAAGGTGCACTACCTTAGGTGAGATACAAAGGACTTGTGCAACTTAAGAACACTTCATGAGGACAAGATACAAATTGTTACCAAAGGACCCACTGTCAATCAACAATGAATGAAATAGATGAATTGAAATTGGAGGGATTATTCTCATCATCAAATTGTCCTTGAATAGTAATCAAGCGACCAATAACATGGAAAACATCTCTAACAGTCTCTAATGTCACAACACTCTATCTTCTAGAATATATCGGCTTCAAAGCTCTTCTCAAACTGACTATTTCATCACCACAAACTCAAATATGCTTGTGAATCATTCACATATACTTCTCACATAATTCACTTCTCATCCATTCTCACTTGAGATAATCATTAGTTAAAAAATATTGAACTATAATAAAACCATCATTGACATTGTCTTTTAATGATTCTTCTAGAAGGGTTTAAGATTAAATTATATTGCAAATTATTATGAGACGATAAAAATTAGTGCTATTGATATTATCAAATGTCGCATAGAGTGTTGTTATTCACTTTTGACAAAAGTTAGTAAGTTTCTACATTATCAGCTATTAATTGATTATTAATAAGAAAATTTAATTAATAATAATAATAACAATTTATTAATAGGTGCTATACTATAGTATCTATTATGAAATTTGGGGTCAAATCGAGAAGAAAGTCCTCACTTCCCCCAATTCGCAATATCTCAAACCCAGAAAAGGGGAGATTTTCCATTGAAATCCTAGACCTTATTATTGACCATAACATTAACCTTATGGCCATGACATTGGTAGGAAAATTTCTAGAGCCTAGTCCAAATATTGATATTGTTAGGGCATTTGCTAAATGTAAATGGTCATTGAAAGGAAAAGTGGAGATTACAACTATGCCAAAAGGGGCTTTGTCTTTGGAATTCTCATGAAAGGAAGACATGTCAAGGGTGGTTTATGATGGTCCCTGGCTGGTTGGTAAAGCTACACTAGCTCTTAAAAAATGGGCACCTGAGATGGCACTCAACGAATCCTTTTTTGTCCAAGTGCCGATTTGGGTTAGATTGCCAAGGCTTCCCTTAGAATTATGGGTGGAAGATGTGTTTAAAGGAATCACTAACTCCTTTGGTGAACTCCTCTCGATGGACTCCACAACTACGGTCAGAAGAAGACTTACTTTTGCCAGAATCTATGTTGGAGTTACACAAGGAAAAGACATGCCTCTATCCATTTAAATCAACTCTCAATTGGGAAAATGGAACCAACCTCTGGAATATAAAAGCATCCCCTCCTCTTGCTTTCACTGTAAAAAAGTAGGACATATAATAAGGAAATTCCCTCTACAGATAGCCATAGTGAAAGAAAAGAAAGAGAGGATGTTACAATGGAAATCTACAAACCCTATTAAGCAAATAAAGAATAATGAAAAAGAGAGAAGTCTCAAAGAGGACCAGAATATTATTATCCCACACACAACAGAGAAACACACTAACAGTAATGAGGACATACCAGATATACCTTTAAATGATAACGGTAAATGAACCAAATAGGTAAAGGTATTAAAGGTCAAAATGATACAATTCAGGAGGATCAAAAGAGTGATAACCTAGAAGAATGAGAAATACAAGTAGTAATACAAAATAATGAGGAAGCTGATTTGAACCACATTGTAGAAAATACCAATGGAGCAAGCCTCAACAATGACTTGGAAGAATCTCAGTACTGCTTGATCCTTGGAAGTATCTCACTTTCAGGATCACAACAATCTATAGATCCAGTTCAAGAAACCGACCACCTATCACCTACGGCCTCAATGCTTAAAGCAAGATGGGAAGATGATGATGTTGGGGACAAGCAGACAACTACTCAAGAAGAAGATTGCTACATGAATGAAGGAGTAGATAGAAAGAGAAGGACCAAAAAAGGGCCTAAAGCAGTACCCCAGGCTAACTCTGTCAAAACAAGATACCATAGTAAAGTTGAAATGGGTTTCATCCCATCTCCTCTAGGAAGGAAAAGAGAAAGCCAGACCAGAGATCAAGAGGCCAGTAAGAACAGAGTAGATGGTACTCAAATGACCATCAATGAGGTATGTTCTCTACTCAAGAAATAAAATAATCTCATGGAATATACATGGACTGAATAGCCCACATAAACAAGATGTTCTAAAAAATTTAGTTAGAGATCATAGACCAGACATCATTATTATCCAAGAAACTAAAATGAGTAAAGAGAAAGTTGAAAAAATTAAGCTTTTTAAGTATGGTGAACTTTGCGGGGGAAGCTCAGATGGTTCCTCTGGGGGTATAGCTATTTTTTAGAACCATAAGAGGGTGTTAGGGGAGCTGGTCACGCAAGACAATAATATGGCTTTCATTAGGTTTAATCACATTGGGGATGGTACATCCTTACTTCTTACAAATATTTATGCCCCTAATAATAGAGTTGGCAGAAGCAAATTCTGGAAAAAAACTGGAGGCTATTAGTGCCCTTCACAAGGATGATATGTGGATCACTATGGGGGACTTCAATAATCCTCTCCATGATGATGAGAAGTTTGGAGGCATCCCCTCTCAGTTGGATAGCAGAATGGATCTTTTGAAATTTATCAACAATCAAGGCCTGCATGACATTGATCTCCAAGGTGCCAAGTTTACTTGGACAAACAGAAGGATGAGGGATGATCTCATTCAAGTCAGAATTGATAGGGCCCTCATCTCTAATGAATGGTTTAACCACTATCAGTGCTCCTCTCATCTATCTCCCGTATAGGGTTTGACCACTTCCCTGTCATCTTTACTGCAGCTAACACCAATGTTAAAAGAAATTTCCCATTAGATTTGAAACAATATGGCCAGACCACCCTAACCTTGCAAAATCCATTGAGAAGTGGCGGTCTATTGAGGTCAAAGGTACAACTATGTATAGAATTGCTAAGAAACTTAGAAATGTAAAGGACAACATCAAGAATTAGAACAAGAAGGTTTTCAGGGACATGTTTGCTGCCAAAACTAAAACTCAGATGGAACTCAAGGAAATGCAGGATAAAATCCAAAGTAGTAGATACAACGAAGTCTCTATCAATGAGGAAAATGAAGTTCTGATGAATTACCATAGGATTATCAGAAGAGAGGAATAATAATGGAAAAAAGATCTAGATCCCTATGGCTTAAAGCAGGGGATAGAAACACTATATTCTTCCATAAGATTGCATTGAAACACAAAGCAACTAATCGAATATCTAAGTTAAAAAATGGGGAAAATGAAATTAGGAAGGAAGTGAAGAATTTGTTTACCTCTATGCTCTCGATGGACCATGGTCTGAATGGTCAATTTTAGGACATTGTTGTTGAATTCATCCCTCCTATCATTAGCAAGGAGCAAAACAAGGATCTTGTGGCAAAAATATGTTACAATATGGTACAAAGAGGGTGATATGAGTACCCCACTTAAGTTCTCAACATAGCCCTATGTTGATTTCTTAAGGAATCTAGAAACAATGATACCTGCCTCCAACACCAAGGAGATATTCTTTAGAAAATAATTCCATAAATATAAGCTAGAAAGGGAATACTCTTTAAGTAAGGATAAGATAATTGAAAAAGAAATAACTTGCAACAAGTGTAAAGAGGATCCTTGGAGGAGAAGATATCTTTTGTCAAAATACATCTACCTCCAAGAGGAGTCCTGTGAACAACCATAGCATCTTCTACCAAAGAAAGAAAGGATACCAAGAATACACACCTTCCCCCTATTGCTAGGTGAAAGAGATTCTCTGATGAAAGATACACACTTTTGACCCAACACGAAGGGGTAATTTTATAATGCATATACATTTCCAAGTGAAAAAGAGGTTTTAGTCAAGGACACCCACAAATTTCCCCAAAGCATAGGAGAGATTATACAAAAACAAATGCATAATTTACTCACATGAAACAATATTACATGCAAGAAAAGACATTAATATATGTAAAATGCAATTCCAAAGAAGAGATAATCTTCAAAGAGAGAAAGAGAGAGAGAGAGAGAGAGAGAGAGAGAGAGAGAGAGAGAGAGAGAGAAAGAGAGAGAGAGAGAGAAACTACATCAAAAAGCTACATAAAGATAAACAATTCCAATGTAGCCCCAAAGACAACAAAAAACCAACACAAAACCAAAAACTAGGAAAAGGATAGCACAAAGAGAAAAACTAGTACAATTTCTTAAGGGCCTCAATGACTTTTTCTAGGTGAGTCATGTTAAAATAAATCTTCTTCGATTCCCAAATGTCCTCATTAGCTGATTTCTTCTTCAGATTAGGCCTTGTACTTATGCACGTTCATGTGTTGTATCCTCAATCTTTTTATCCAATGCCTCCACAACCACTTTAGCACCTTCCTATTGATTGGTTTTGAAGAAGTTGAGAAAGTACAATTTTTGAGATCCCAAGAGCATCTGCAAGAAAAATACCTATCACAAGAGAAGGTTGGAGATGAAACATAAAAAAGCTCTGAAGAAAAAGATTATCATTCAGAGAGGGAATTAATAAGAAAAGTTACAATACAATCCTTATTAGAGGAGAATAGAAACCCTAAAGATGTGCAACCATAAAGAAACCCTAAAGGGATAAAGAGTATTTAATAATTAAAATAATTATTAAATACCTACAATATTATTAAATGCCTAAGTTTAGCTTAAGCGTAGAGTATAATAGACTAATAATTAAATAAATAATTATTAGCTAATACAAGATAACTCTAACACCCCCCCTTAAGATGAACTTAGGGAGTTGCTAAAAACACTAAATGAAGGAAAGAAAAATGCAACTACAGGAAGAAGGAAAAAATTTGGGTCCCGGCAACAAGGCCTGATGAGGTACCCAATCACAACCAAATCTCTATGAAATGGAGAAATAGAGAAAACCACATGGGAAAAACTCTACTCCAAAAAGAGATGGGAAAAAGCATGCAAAAAGAAACATGAAGGAAGGAAGGCCTCAATGAGACCCCCCAAGGACAACTTCCTTCATCCCAAGCATAAAGTGCAACTGAAGATAGCGTGGAGATGCAAAAGGTTCAGTGAAGATGTCAACAACCTACTCCTTTGTCAGAATGTACTCCAAGATGAGAAAGCCATCCTACATCAACAGTTTGATGAAGTGCATGTGAAGCTCAATGTGTTTAGAATTTTGGTGCTCCACTGGATTGCAGGAAAGGTGAATGGCACTCTGATTGTCACACCAAAGAATAGTGGGACTATCAGGAGGGAACCCAAACTCAGTCATCAACTATCAAATCCATAAAAACTCCTAACTGGCTAACATCATTACTCAGTACTTAGCCTCTGTAGATGATAATGCAATAGTAGACTACTTCTTGCAAGACCATGTGAGAGGACCAAAGCCAAGTAAAAAAACAAAGCCAGAAGTAGACTTTAGATCTTGAGCATCACTAGCCCAATCTGAGTCAGTGAAGCCAACAATGTGAGGGGATCCTCAAGTATAGTGAATGCCAAACTTACTAGTGCCCCATATGTACTACAAAATAAGTTTGTCTTCTTGCCAATGGCTCTCATGGGGATCATGGGAGAACCAAGAGACAAAACCAACCACAAAAGAAATTTCTAGGTGCGTATGGGTCAGGTACAACAAACTGCCAACCAACTACCGATATAAGGTAGAATCCATAGAAGGTGTAGAACAAGTGGGAGATAAAACAAAACCTAACTGAAATGGTGTGGTGCAGGATTGCAAGTATGCATGTCAAATATGTGAAGCATATCAAGAGTATACTTTTGTTGAAGTATGGAAATCCCATCAGAAGACTGAATAACCTAGAGACCCAAAAAATAGTGCAGAAGACCAAGATCTGTCATCTCAAACTGCTCCATCAAGGCACGTTGAATATCCTAAATCAAGGAGGATGAGCTACCGATAATGATAATATCATCAACATAGAGCACAAGAATAACTATATCAACCCCTTGACGTTGAATGTAAATTGTAGGATCGGAATGACAATGTGTAAAGAGTGTGGAAAGAAAGAAAGAGTCCATCTTCTCATACTAGGACCGAGGAGCCTTTTTGAGACCATACAATGAACATCAGAGTCTGTAAACCAAAGAGGAATCGTGCACAAATCCCTGAGGCTGCTCCATATAGATCTCCTAACAAAGGTCTCCATGCAAGAAAGAACTCTTCACATCCATCTGAAAAATTGTCCATCCCTATGAAGCTACTAGAGAAAGTACAAAGCGAATAGAATTCACCTTGGAGACAAGAGAAAAGGTCTCTGAGTAATCAATACCCTCTACTTGAGAAAACCCCTTCACAACAAGATGAGCCTTAGACTTATTAATAGAACCATCTACAGCATTCTTTGTATGATACACCCACTTGCATCGAACCAACTTCTTGCTCTTTGGAAGAGAACAAAGATCCCAAGTATGATTCTTCATCAAAGAAGAATACTCCTCATCCATGGCCCTAGCCCACTCTGGGTAACCTGTTGCCTATGAAAATTTCTGAGGATCTTCCAAAATGGCATGACTTAGAATACTGGAACTAGATGTCAGTGGACGAGTATGACGAGTGTTTGAAGGATCACCTACCAGAGAATCAACAACATCAACTATTAACCGAGCCCACTTGGGTAAAGGCTAAGTGATGGGAGGTGGTGGTGTTGGTGATGATGTACCATCATATGCATCATCCTCAAGGAAGAAGGAATCCTCAAAAGATGAAGAGGGAGGAGGAGGCAGTGAGGGAGAAGTTGTTGATGGAGAATCCATCTGAGGGAGGTGCTCATCAAACTGGACATCCTACTTAAATAGGACCTCTTAGGAATTAGGATCAAACAACCTGTAGGCCTTAACATCCTCAAAGTAGCTAACAAAAATTAGTGATTAATTCTTCCTCTCTATGGCTTTCCTCCGAGCATCTGAAATAAATGCCCAAGCCTCACTAGCAAAAACACATATGAAGAAACATTAGGCTTCACATGGGACCAAGCCTCCTCAGGAGTCAACTGGCACAATGCCTTATGAGGCATCCAATTCTGAATATGAGTGGTACAATTAATTGCCTCAACCCAAAAAATAGGTTGCATAGAATGTGACTGAATCATACAATTGGCCATCTCCCTTAGTGTTTAGTTCTTTCTCTCAACAACACCATTTTGCTGAGGGGTGTGAGGGACTGATAACTGATGCTACAAACCATGCTCGGTATAGAAATCTATAGAAGCCTGATTCACATATTCTCTTCCATTATCTATGTATCCTCTTTATAGAAAGACTAGACTACTTCTTGACAAATGTCTTAAAGAATCAAAATGAATCAAAGACATCAGACTTGTACTTAAGAAAGTACACCCATGTGCATCTAGAGAAGTAATCAATGAAAGTGAGCACATACTTGGACCCTGAAAAAGATGGAGTTGAAAATGACATAAGATCATCGTGGATCAAATCTGAGGGTGCCTTAGCATGGGTGGCTCTACCTGTAGAAAAAAGGCCATGGTGATGGTTGCCAAGTGCACAATCTCTACATACACCATCAGTATAGGATATCTGAGGGAGCCCAATAACAAGTGCCCGTGTGATCATCTACTATAAGTATCTATAGTTGATATGGTCAAAATGCTCATGCCACAGTATTCTCATTGAATCTACATGGGCAACAAGAGAAACACTTGAACTGTCCAGACTCTCAAAGCCATCAAACCAATATAACCGAGAATCAAAATCAACACTGCCAGTAGCCATAACTAAATTAGGATCATGGAGCTGTCTAATACCCACATCATGTGGGGAGAACTCAAATGTTTTATCAGAGCCAGAATGATAAATCTAATAAATGAAGAGAAGGTTCGTCGAAATATTAGGAACCAAAAGAACATCCTAAAAACCAACCACCTGTCAAAGGAATAAAACCTGAACCTAAAACTGCAAGTTGTGGTGAGTCATCAACTGCAATCTGTAAAGTAGTACTATGAGAAAGTGAGGTAACAAGCTGTGGTGAGCATGTCATGTGGTGACAATCCCGAGAATCAATAATCCAAGTGGATAAAGAAGGAATATCTCATGCAGAAAGAGCATGTCCTTTCCCAGTAGAAGAGGAAGATGGAGGATGAGGAGTAGAAATATGATGTTGCTACATGGTTGCCTCCAAAGCCTTGACTCATTTCCAACAACGAGAAACTTGATGACCTTCTTTGCCACAGAAACTACAAAATTCATCTGATTTCATCTTAGTCTTGGAGGAAGACTCGCCAAAGTTAGAAGAGTGCTCTTGTTTGGGATAGGACTTCAGTTTGTAATAAGACTTAGGTGGTGGCTTGGAGGAATGCTCACTCCTAGTTGAATCCTTCTTAGGCTTTGATTTTTGCTTCTTTTTCTCTTTAGATGTTTGAGAAACCAATGATTTTGGCTTTGAGCCTGTGAGAGTATCCAACTGAGATATGTGATCCTGCTCATGATTCAAGCGATCATAGAACACATCAAAAGTAGGCATGGTGAAGTGTGTACCCAATGCATCCATAGTAGAATAAAAAATGGAAGCAAATATCTTATAGGGACCTCAAAGCTTAGAGAGAATCAGGTAGATACACTCTAGGTTTGTCTTGTTCTTACCACAACTATGTAGGATAGATCTGTTGGTTTTAATCTTGTTCAAAAAGTCCTCAATGTGAGGAAAAGACTCAGGCAACAAGGAAGAGAGCTCTGCCTCAATTTGTAATGCTCTAAACTTATTGACAGTACCAAAGAGAGTTTTAAATTTGGACCACATAGCCCGAGGAGTGAGCAAACCATCAAGGTGAAAAAGAACATTGTCTGAAACATGTAAGAAGGTGACACCCATAGCCTCATCCATCTTATTTAGGTGCTGAAGAATCTCAAAAGGATGTCACAACAATGACTAATCCACATCCAAACAAGACCACAACCCTCTTGATCTGAGAAGCATCGTCATACAAGCTTTCCAAAGGTGATAGTTCTAGGATGTAAGAATCTCAATTGGAGTATCTACTATGTGTACCTGTACCTGAACCTGGACCTACTCTTGATTTTTTTACTTAAGTGATCTTTCAGACTAGACAGAAGATGTAGAAGGATTTTTTTTTTTTCTCAAATTTTAGGTGTTCTAATTTTCAGAAGTAAATTACAAAAAATAGTAAAAAAATAACACCCCCCACAATATGCAAAACAAAAAACCAGTAGAATCTGAGAGCCAAAAAATAAGACAAGAGCAAAGAAAATGCGTCAAGCACTATCTTGTGTAACTTGCAATTTTTCTAGAAAAATAAATCCAAATCTGAGAAGGGCTCTCCAAGACATTTCTGATGCCTATTCATTTTTCAAAAATGGAGTTCGTTTGCCCAAGTTATGGCTCCCAGAGTGCAGGAAAGAGCACTAACTTGGATGGCAAAAAAGAGGTACTATATGAAAAATCAGCAAATCTGACCTCTAGATCTGAGTAGGGCTCAAAAAGATCTTTCCAAGGCCTATTCATTTTTAAAAATCTGACTCCGTTTGTCCAAGTTATGGCAAAAAGAAAAATACCCCTCTTGTAGGGCATAAAGAGGGTAAAAAATTAAAAAATAAAAAATTCTCGAAAAACATGCCTATAAGGGCCAAACTCAAATTTTTTTTATCAGAGCTAATGTTGTCCAAACTAGACAAATTTTATATAAAAATGGGTTTTTTTGGGTGTTCTGAGCTCAATGGTGAGGTTCGTTTGAGCTCAAAATGCCTAGAAACAAAAAAGATACCCTAGATCCAAACTAAAACCTCTGAAAAAAAACTGAAACCCTTGCCTCTAGAGAAAATCTTCTAAAAAGAAATCAGGAACAAGCAGCAATAATTGTAATCTCTGATACCATGAAAAAGTTGAGAAAATACAACTTCTGAGATCCCAAGAGCATATCCAAGCAAAATACTTGTCACAAGAGAAGATTGGAGACAAAACACAAAAAAGCTTTGAAGAAAAAGATTATCATTCGGAGAGGGAATTAATAAGAAAAGTCACAATACAATCCTTATGATAGGAGAATAGAAACCCTAAAGATGTGCAACCCTAAAGAAACCCTAAAAAGATAAATAGTATTTAATAATTAGAATAATTATTAAATACCTACAATATTATTAAATGCCTAAGTTTAGCTTAAGGGTAGAGTATAATAGACTAATAATTAAATAAATAATTATTAGCTAATACAAGATAACTCTAATAGGTTTCAAGCATTCACACAATAGGATTTATACTATCAGTCAAGATCTTAACCGCTCTTTGGTTGAAGGTAACTAGAGATATACACTTTTCATTAACTTTTTGGGACTTGTTTTCCATCTTACTCAACCTTCTTTCAAAATATCTTTTTAGTTTTTCCTCCAATAGAGAAATTCTGCAATCATGATCTTTCTTCATATCACTAACTATTCCCATAGTCTTCTACTCCACCATCCATTGTTCATTAGTTTTAGAATCTTGTTTATTGGTAATAGCCCTCATTTTCACATTGATATTTTTAATTTCAAGAAAGAGACATTTAAACATCATGCAGTTATCAACAGTCACATCATGAGCTACAGCCAATATATCATTCATATTCTCCCTTTCTATGTCGAGGAAAGGGGAATTGGCATTGAGCTCTTTCAGGAAGGGAGGTATACCACTTCAGCTCAAAACTTGGTCAGATTTATCTGGGAGAGACTAATAAGATAGGAGGGAATCAGAATGTGAGGTGGACAGGGAATGATCTACCACATTAAGCTTGGTGGCCACTATTCAAAGAAGACCTAGAATTAGAGTTTGAACCTTCTGAATCCATGTTTCATTCTTATTCTTCTAACGACAGGTTGAAATGGTCCCCTTCCTCAAAATCACTAAAAGCTTTATGTACCCTAGCTGAGGGGGAGATCAAGTTTTTGATGTGTTCATGAATGAGAAAAAGAAGAACACCATATAAAACATGGGAATTCTTTTTTATGTGGTCCTTTATGGTTGCATTAATTCAAGGCATAAGAATGAACCATGTTCCTTCCCAAAGCTGTTTGATATTTAAAAAATCATCAACTCTTATGATGAATATCCCCCAATTAAGTTAGCTAGAAGTGTCATAGGGTGACAACTAACATGAAGGGTGAGAAGAGTGCTAAGGCATTAATTTGTCACCAAGGAAAAGAGTAATATCAGTGGAAAGATTTATTTGACCCTTATCAAACTGTTCTTAAATTCCTTAAATGTATTAAATTTTCCAAGAAAATGGCAATAGCTACAATGAAAAAATGTATGCTTACTACCTTCTTCATTCTTATTGCTGAACTTTACAAAAGGAAAAATGAAATTCTTATCATACATGAATTTTTAAAATATTCTAGTTGTGAATCTTTTTTTATCATCAATAGGATTAGGCCTTGTCTCTTGTGATTTAGGACAAGGATTGTTAGAACAAGAATAAGTGTCATCTATTATTTTAACTATGCCTCTGTCAATGAGTCCTTGCATTTCATCAATCATTGGTAGTATGATTATTAGTTTTGTGATATGAGCCAAAAGGAGGTTTTGAAGAAGAAGCACTTTTAGCTAACTGATAAGTTTGTTATCTTGCAAGATGATCTTTGAAGTCTTGAATATTAAGGAGATCATCCATAGGAGAATTATGATAATGTCCTAGGCTTTCTATGTTATCTTATGTAGGAGGATTAATAGCGACTCTAATTCCTTGTTCAAATTTTCCAAGTTCTCATTCTTTAAAACCTTGATTTGATATCATGTTAAAGCCACTCTTGTAATTGTTGGTGTAAGTGTGTTTAGAAGGAACAAAGGGACAAGTAGATGAAGGAATATCTTGTGGAGGGTGATTTAACTTTATATCATCATGCATATCCTCTTTGGTAGGTTGGGTAGGAAGATCCTTATCTTCTAAGGCCTCATATTTTCTTAATGTTATTTTGGGATATAGATTATGAATGAAATGCATAAAATCATCTTCTTTACAAATATTTTGATGACTAAGATAGGCTCTATGATAATAAGGAGGATCTAGAGAGATTGGAACACCAATATTTTGATCTTACCCCCTTGTGCTAGGGTATGTGTATGAGAAGAAGATGGTGTCATGTTTATCTTCAATGCTTCCTCTCAAATAGAAAGATCATTGATAGGAGTATAATATTATTCTTCATTCATATTAGATACCTTAGGAGAGGTACAAGTATTAGGTTTTCCATTATCCATTACCATCTCTAGGATTTGATATCTAACTGATTGAAAGGAAGAAATTTGGAAATTCAAAAAATGCAATATACCAAAATTCTATGGATGAAAAGAAGCAATGTGAAGTCAAAGAAACCATTATCGAACACATGATTATGATAAATATAAATTAAAAAAAAGAAAAAATATGTGAAATAGAAAATAAATCATATCTATAAAGTGTGATTATTAATATTTAAAATCAGATGTGAAAATTAATTTGACAAATAAAGCAACCCACAAACCAAATTAACCAAAGTAAATTATGGGTTTAATTCATAAATTTATGTAACTTAATTAAAATAAAATATATGAATGTAAAAATGTCAATTGAAATATTTTTAAATTATATCTGAAACAATTAATCCAAATTAGAAAACTCACAAGCTCAATTTTAAAATTAAAAATTAGGGTTGTTTTTGAAATTAACCTCTAAATTTTTGAAATTCAATTGGAAAATAAACTTGTAAATGTAAATTTTAATTTTAAACTGCATAAAAATTAGAGAACATAAATCAAAATTCAGGGTGTAATGACTTGGTTTCACCAAAATGAAATGGTGAGAAATTAGGGTTTCCACCACAATAAGGAAGGAAACACTAATTTTATGACTTGGGGACCATTACATTAGGGAAATATAGGAATTAGATAGATTTGAACCTATTTGGTCTAAATGTTGATCTAATTCTAGGTGAGGTGTGTGTGTTCTTTTCCTTGAGTTGAATTGATTTCTTGAAGATGTTGAAATTAGGGTAAATAGCTAAAAGTCAATATGTGCGAATAGTCAGCTACAGTCATTGAATTGAGACATCAACTGGGATCTAAGGATTGTAAGATGATTCAGACCTATTCCCAAAAGGAGTTCTTGATTTGTCAAGACCGGTCTAATGGTTGCTTTAGTCCTCTGAACCTTTTGTACTCTGATGGAGGAATGATTCATCTGTATAAATAAAGCTTATCCTAAAGATCACAACTCTATACCTTCTTCCTACACATAGAAAGAAGGAGAAATAGGTTGGAAATAGGGGTTTTCCTAAGTCAAACCTTGCTTTAGGAATTAAAATTGAATGAATTATTTTTGTAAAAACTAAAATAAAATAAAGGAAAGATATACCTTAGATATGAAATGACTGATAATTATGCTTTTCTTATTGAATGTAATCATAAATGTTGTATGAAGTGGCATGAACATGACAAAACCCTAATTACACACAAATTCTTGCATATGAATGTTGTAATTTTCTCCACAATAGTTGAATGAATAATATGCACCCTTTAAGACCTCTAGAAATGCTTCATAATGAACACTTCAATGCTTGAATTCTTGATTTCTTGATTGAAATTCCCTAGATAAAATTAGGTTAATCAAATGTCTTTATATATGAGAATCTAGGTAATTTTACTAATTATGCCAATCTCCAAGGGTCATACTAAGACATCATTTTATTTTCCCATAGGAGAAGTAGGTCTCACCTCCTCCTTGAAAATTGGGCCCCACAGTGGAGGACTATGGTGCTATGCACTCTAGTACATGACCAAAGTGCTAGCACCATGGTCCTCCTCAAGTAGTGACCAAATATTGGGCCAAGGGAGGAGGACACATCTTCAGGGAATTACTTGGTAGGTGTTTGAAGCATAAAACTTGTTGTTAAGGTAGTAAACAGACCCAAATAGGAGGTGAGGGAGAGACATTCTAAATTAGGGGTGCAAGCATGAGGTGTAAATTGGTTTGATGATAATTTACAATGCTACAATTAGATCCTACCCTCATTAACCCCATCAAAGAAGTGAAATAAAATATTTCTCCTTATCCACCTTCTAAGAATGTGGAGAGGCAGAATAAAAAGAAAAGGAACCTTATTTGGAATCTGATTCCTTGAACTTGGAATTAGACTAGTCCCCTATATGGTGTTAGAGGAGGTTTCTCCATTTCCTCCTAATGAAGAGGTCCCTATCCCTAATCATATCCTTCCTACATTGGATTCTAAGGTGTTGAAGTTGGAAGAAAGTATTGGGTAGTAGGACATGGATATTAAATGACTCTTCTCATAATTCAATGTGTCTATTATAAATATTAATAAACTTGAGTCTATGGGTGAAGTGGGAGCTAGGGTGAATAAATGGGCCTGATAGAGGAAAAGGAAGAATGGGTCATGGACATTACTAGTAATATGGTTGGGAAATTTGAGAAATATGATAAAATTGAGGGGATGCTAAATGACCTTAGTGAAAAGGTGTCTGAAAGGAATGAGAATAAGGTAGCGATGGAGCTAGAGGAAACCCAAGAGAACCTAAAGTGAAAAGTTGAGGATATATCCAAGTTGAGCGAAGAGATGGCCATGAAAAATTAAACTTCCTTAAAATTTATTTAGGAGGAAATTTATCATAGGAAAGCATAGCATAAGAGACATGAAATGTCTCCCTCTACTATGATGGAGCCCCCTTCCTCTATGGTTGGAGAAACTGTAGATTATTTACCCTAACCTCTATTAAAAGTTATAGCAATACAATTTCTTTCTCTAATAAAGTTATAGGTCTATGTAAATATTGGCAAGAGGGTAACGTCTATGCTTAGCAGACCATACCATTGCATCTTTGGTAGTTGGCTAGTTAGTTTGTGGTCTTGTTTTGCTAGTTAGTCTCTAGTCTTGGTATATTTGTTGGTGGTTCCTCACTATTTTTGGTTTTTCTTGTCTTTATATATGTGTGAATTCCTCATGTGCCCTAGGTGAATCTTTTCAGTGGTTATGTAATGGTTCAGGCCTATCCTGCCTTTTATTTATTAGAACTATTATAAAATAAGAAAAACAATAAGCTTAATTATTATTATTATAGATGTAGGAACAAAGACTAATTTATATTAGAAGTTAAGTTATTGTTTATAATGTCAAATTAAGATATAGAGTCAACCCCATAAGTTAATTGATATAAATTAAAACACTTATGGATTTATAAGGCTTGAACACTCCTAAATTATGGTATCAATATATAAACATCATGGGTCATTATTATGATGCATGATTGAAAGGAACTTTTGATAATAGGTTTGAACTATTGTACTAATTTAAGTGTAACGAGAAGAAAAATAAATTGAGCTATATATTGTTAATAAACTTAGAATGGGCATTACAACTAAATCATTCACATAAGTACAATCAAGATCCCTCATAGGACAGAAAGAAAGAGATGATGTATTCCCTCATAATAAAGAAGCTCTAATCTTGAAGGTGAATGCTTGAAAATTAATGTCAATGATTATCCAAGAGAGAAAACTATATTTCTTTCCTTGGAAGGAAACAAAACCAATAAACAAAGGGAGAAGAAATTCCATGAAAGAAGATGGAAGGAATAATCTTATAATGTGTGCCATGGAATACTACTCAATTTCCCATATGTATAAACCAAAAGAGGCCAAATCAAATGAAGCTAATCCAAATAACTATGAAGATACCTAATTAAACTCCCCTATAAATGTAGCCAAAAAGAACAAAACCCCTCATCCCTAGGAGATGGGTAATGATAGCTTTGAAAAGAAAAAGGTGGTGATGTTTGTCAATCTAAAGGATAAAGAGAATAAGGATATTAAGATGGATATGATAGTTTTGATACGTAATATAAGTACAGATCCAATAACCAACAAGATGAGAGGGGGGGGGGGGGGGTTAATCATACAAACTTAATAATCCATAAAAACATTAGATTCAACCTCGGTAACATATATCAGTAATATAACCAAAACTCTTAAACATGCAAACTCAAAAGCATATGAACAATATAAACCTCATAACACTAGATTTAACATGGAAACCCAAATAGGGAAAAACCACTGTGGGATTTTGGACCCACTAAGAAATATACTCTTCTAGAGTATGCTCAGTTAAAAGTAAATCCAGTTAAAGATTACAAACACATTGCTAGATGTGACTCAATTAAGGGATTTCCCTAAGATCTGTTAGGATCTTCACTTTGTTAGAAGTGACCTTGTTAAAGGATTTCAAACACTCAATCAGAATGTCACCTTGTTAGAGGGTTTACATATAAGACTGTTAAGTCCACTCGGTTAAGAGATTTTCTGTCACTTTCACAAAATAACAGTAATAAAAATCTATCTACAACTTCACATCTAATATGCTAAAGAATGTTCCTATTTGTTCAATACAATCTAGACATAGAACTAATCTTGTCTATCTACTGGGCTTCTATACTCTGTTATTCTAACAGGTCTTCAAAATTCAGTGCTTGGTAATCACTATGTAGCATCCCTGTGCATACACTTGCCCACATACATTGTTTATCAATAGTTTCCTATTTATAAACAATTAGGTAACCGCTTAATCTCCTTGATCACATTTCCCATGATCAATCATAGCCATCAGATCTTCAATCTCTTCCAAGTTCAATGGATCTTCTGATCTAAAAATGTTTTACCCCACCTTGGAACTTGCATAATAGTCTTGGAACTTGTGCCAGGGTATTGCGCTTCAATCTGAGCTATAGATCTTCATGCCAACTTTTCATTGCATTAGATTCGTTAACAAACTTCTTCCATAGCTTACCAATCATTTAAACTACTCCAACTCATCAGCTTCCTTCATTAAATACTACATGTAAATATTCAATGCATTCTGTTATAGCTCAGTTACAACTTGGTAACAACTTGGTGAATACTAAACTCTACTCGGTAGACATTCCGCCTTCATTAACCGATAGTGATAACCTTAGGGTTTACCAACTAGGTTCTTTGCTTGATAACAAAGTATAGTATTAACCTTTAAAATTTACAACATATGTATGATGTTAAAAAAATCTTAAAACATCATGATCTCATCATTGTCTGACTCGGTAGTAGTTGCCCATTGAATACCTTATTCATCATATTCTTTCCTGTGTCTTTTACCGACATCTTTATAATCTTCATATCATACTTCTCAAGATATGGCAACATCATATTGAATTAGAAAATCAGTTTCTTGACATCAATGACAAAATAATAATATCAAGATAGTAAAACATCCTTAATCAGTTATATCCATAATCATCAACAACCTTCTCAATATCCTTAAGAAATGCCAACAATCTTTCATTGTCTGTTATAATGCAATATTGCCAACAATCTCCCCCTTTGGCATTGATGGCAAAACCAATTGATTTGACCTTAATAGATTCAGATTGTTGTGATTCTGAAATGCTGAAATGCTCTCCCCCATGCATTAGACTTCTCCTCATTTCTTCAGTCTTCTTCCCAATCTGTAGTCTACTCAGTTTTCTCTTAGTCTTCTCCCCTAATAGGTCTTCTCCCCTATTTTGGTTTTCTCCCCCTTTGACAACAATTGCAAAAAGAACTTAAAACATAATTTATCTCTGTAAGAAGTGATTTTCCTGCTGTTGTGTATCAACTGAGTCTCGGTTAGAGCATTTGTCTTCAATTCCTTTTTCCTATAATATTTCTTGTACACTTTTAGAAAACATCCTAAAGTGTATAACTCAGCATCAACTCCCGAAAGATATTCAATAGAGTCATCGGATTGATGCTTTCACCTAACTCAGTCAGTGAGTAGAAGATAGGGGTAGGACCCCTAACTTACTTCTAAGATATTCAAAAGTTTCCTTTGGTAGTGGCTTGGTGAAGATATATGCTATTTTCTCCTTTGTGCTAACATTTTCCAACACCACTTTCTTCTCTTGAGCTTCTTCTCTAAGATAATGATATTTGATAGATATGTGCTTTGTCTTAGAGTGAATAACAGGATTCTTTGAAATATTAATGGCACTAGTATTGTCACAGAATATAGTTACTGGCTCGGTAACTTTCTCATTTATACCTTCCAATAGTTGTTTGATCCATGCAATGTTGGTACAATTTAATGCTGTAGCAACATATTCAGCTTCTGCAGTTGACTGTGAAACACATCCTTGTTTCTTGCTAAGCCAACTCACTAGTCTTTCTCCTAAAAAGAAAGCTCCTCCACTTGTGCTTTTTCTATCATCAATGTTGCCTACCCAATCATCATCAGTATAAACTTTTAAATCAAAATCATTTCCTTTCTGATATACTAAGCCATAATCCTCTATGCCTTTCAAGTATCTAAAAATTCTTTTGATTTTGGTCATGTGTGTTTCCTTAGGATCTGTAGAGAATCTTGCAACTATGCCTACTGCATGTGCTATGTCTGGTCCACTGTGAACAACATATTGTAGTTTTCCAATCATGGATCAGTAGAGTGTCTCATCAACAGATGCAAATTCATCATTCTTTGATAATTTACAGTTGGTAGTCATAGGAGTACTTATTGGTTTTGAATCTTCCATTCCAGATTTCTTCAAGATTTCCTTTATGTACTTGGATTGAGTAATGAAAAACTCATTTTTCATTTGCAGTATCTGTAAACCTATAAAATACTTTATCTCACTGATTAATGACATCTCAAATTCTTTGCTCATTTCATTTCCAAAGTTCTTGCATAAAGAGTCATTTCCACAAAATATAATATCATCAACAAATATGGCTGAGATTAGTATTCCATTTTCATCATTTTTCATGTGCATGTTATTGTTCTCACTTGTCCTTATAAAACCAATCTTAATCAAATAAGAGTGCAATCTTTCATACCATGCTCTTGGTGCTTGTTTCAAACCATATAAAGCTTTGTTCAATTTATATACCTGATCTTTTTTATTGTCTTCAACAAATCCTTCAGGTTGTTTAATGAAAACTTCTTCTTCTAATATTCCATTCAGAAATGCAGATTTGACATCCATTTGATATACCTTGAAGTTCTTGAAAGCAACATAGGCCAACAATGTTCTTACTCCTTCAAGTCTAGCAACAGGTGCAAAAGTTTCACCATAATCAATTCCTTCTTCTTGAGCATAACCTTTGCAAACTAGTATTGCTTTGTTTCGAATGACTTCTCGTTTTTCATTTAGCTTGTTTCTGAAAATCCACTTTGTACCAATTACATTTTTTTTCTTCGGTCTTGGGATTAGTGTCCATGTGTCATTTTTCTTGATTTGATCAATCTCTTCTGTCATAGCATTTATCCAATTTTCACTGTTAAATACCTCTTTCACTATTCTCGGTTCAAATTCAAATATCAAACATGTGTTTTGTCTCAGTTTGTTCCTTGTCATCACTGGATCATCCTTATCTCCTATAATCTGACTTGGTGCATGATGTCTTCTGACATACTTGGATAATACAAGCTCGGTAGGCTCTATATGATCTTCTTCATCACTCGGTAACTGGATATTCTCTTCATTTTCTTCAACAGTTTTCTCGGTAGGACTTCTCGATTGAACATAGACAAATTCATCATAGTCGTCTAGTTCCTTGGAATTTCCTTCATCATTTCTTTCTGCAAATTCATCAATTTTCACATTTTCACTTTCTACTATTTTGTTAGATGATTTGATCAGACATTTAAATGCTTTGCTTTTGGAAGAATAACCTAGAAATGTTCCTTCTTCACTTTTCTGATCAATCTTGCCATTTCTATCATCTTTATGAACATAGCATCTACTTCCAAAGATTTTAAAATAACTAACATTAGGTTTCTTATCATACTAGATTTCATATGGTGTCTTCATAGTACCTTTCTTCAATTGAACTCGGTTCAAGGTGTAAACAGCTGTGCTTATTACTTGTCTCCAAAATGTTTGTGGCACCTTCTTTTTAATCATCAGTGTTCTAGCACAATCCACAATAGATCTATTTCTTCTCTCAGCTATTCCATTCTACTGTGGAGTTCTCGGTGCAGAGACTTATCTTTTAATACCATGATCATTGCTGAATAAGTTGAATTCATCAGATGTGAACTCTCCTCCTCTATCTGATCTAAGACATTTCAGTTGTCTTCCTATTTCATTTTCAACTATTGCCTTGTACCATTTAAACATTTGAAAAGCTTCTGATTTTTCTTTTAAAAATATTATTGACATCATCCTTGAATAGTCATCCACAAATAATATGAAATACTTATCACCATAATAACTTTGAACTTTCATAGGACAACAAAGATCAGTGTGCACTAGATCTAAAATTTCCTTAGAAGTGTAAGACTTACTTATAAAGATTGATCTTTTCATCTTACCCATCTGGCATCCTCAGCACATAACATTCTTAGGTTTTTCAAGACTTGGTAGACCTCTTACTCTGTGCTTCTTACTTATTTTGATCAGATTATCAAAATTTACATGACAAAACCTTTTATGCCATAACCAAGTATCATCAATCTTTGCATGCAAAAACTTATTCTGAGTTGAGTCAAGGTGAACTGTATTACCTTTTTTTTGTGTCCCGGTAGCAGCTAACTTTTCATTCTTGTCATGAACTTTGACAATTCCTTTCTGAAATTCTATTCAATAACTTATGTTGTTTAGTTGCACTACACTCAACAAATTGTATTTCAAACCTTCAACCCAATAAACATCATTGCATCTTGCATTATCAAGAAGTGTTATAGATCCTGTACCTCTTACTGGACATGATGCATCATTACCAAATCTAACATAGCCCCCATCATAATCTTCTAACATAACAAACTTGTGTTTATCTCCTATCATATGATGTGAGCATCCACTATCTATAATCCAAGAATCATTAGTGTTTATGTGAGATATTAGGGCTTTTTCTTCATACCTTTCTTCATCTGATCCATCCTTGATAGCCACATAAACTACTTCCTCTGTATTAGTCTCATCGTATTTATCATCATTAGATTCCTCGTCAGCTATTAAGCATGCCTTTCTATCTCTTCTTATGAAGTCTCGGTGTCCTCTGTAATGATTATCTTTCTGTCTGTCATCTTGGTAATCTCTCTTTTCAGTAAAATATTTGTTAGGATAGTTAGAAGCCATATGTCCTATCTTATCACTATTGAAACATTTCAAAGATAGTTTTCCTTTATACTTACCTTTGCCTCTTGGTAACCTTTTGGCTAATAGTGCTTCAAACACTTCTTACTTTCTGATTTCCTCATATTGTTTGTGTACTTCTTCCATGTTCTTCTGAAATCTTTCACTTGCTCCACTATGATCTTATTCAGAGTACTTATACTTTCTTTCATTGTAATCATTAGATTCATCAAGATGAAAAGAACTAAATGCAGATTCAACTTTATTTACTCAAGATCCACTGTTATAAAAATTACTTAACTCAAATGCATGTAGCTTACCAATAGTAGCATCCAAAGAAACTGGCATATTAGGTACAGACCTCAATTCATTGATTGCAGAAACTTGGATTGCATAAGCTAGTAGAAGGGTTCTCAACAACTTACTTGTT
The DNA here is from genome assembly GCF_030272615.1 of Cryptomeria japonica. Classification (NCBI taxonomy): domain Eukaryota; kingdom Viridiplantae; phylum Streptophyta; class Pinopsida; order Cupressales; family Cupressaceae; genus Cryptomeria; species Cryptomeria japonica. Next base: position 511,127,149 of record NC_081415.1, on the reverse strand, counting down.
ATATCCTTTTCTTCAATAGTTCCACCTGCTCCTTTGATTTGATTGACAATCTCCTTTAGTCTTGTATTGTATTGAGTTATGTTATCACCTTCATTCATCCTCATGGATTCAAGTTGTCCTCTTAGACTGTCTACTTTTGCTCGTTGAACATGTTCATCTCCTCCATATACTGATATGAGCTTATCCCACATTGCCTTTGCATCATTGCAGCCTTCTAGATCATTAAACTCTGAATCGGTCAATGCAGATGTTATTTCAATCATTGCTTGAATATGTTCTTGCTTAGCCTTTATCTCTTCCATAATTAATGGATAGGTGCTTGGTGTAACAAAATCATTCTCCAGATAGTATACAACATATTCTCTAACTCTTGATAGATGTAGATTCATCCTTTTCTGCCATGTAGAGAAACTTGACTTATTTAGCTTCAGTGCTTCCCTCTTATACATCTTTGGATCTTTAACTCAAGTGCCTTTAAACTTTCCTTTTGGAGTCCAAAGCTTTGATAGCAATTGATAGTTCTAATACTTAATATAAGTACAGATCCAATAGCCAACAAGATAAGAGGGGGGGGGTGAATCATACAAACTTAATCATCCATAAAAACATCAGATTCAACCTCAGTAACATATATCAGTAATATAACCAAAACTCTTAAACATGCAAACTCAAATGCATATGAACAATATAAACCTCATAACACCAGATTTAATGTGGAAACCCAAATAGGGAAAAACCACTGTGGGATTTTGGACCCACTAAGAAATATACTCTTCTAGAGTATGCTCGGTTAAAAGAAAGTCATGTTAAAGATTACAAACACATTGCTAGATGTGACTCGGTTAAGGGATTTCCCTCAGATCTGTTAGGATCTTCACTTTGTTAGAAGTGACCTTGTTAAAGGATTTCAAACACTCAATCAGAATGTCACCTTGTTAGAGGGTTTACATATAAGACTGTTAAGTCCACTCGGTTAAGAGATTTTCTGTACTTTCACAAAATAATAGTAACAAAAATCTATCTGCAACTTCACATCTAATATGCTAAAGCAGATTCCTATTTGTTCAATACAATCTAGACATAGAACTAATCTTGTCTATCTTTTGGGCTTCTATACTCTATTATTCTAACAGGTCTTCAAGCTTTTGTGCTCAGTAATCACTATGTAGCATCCCTATGCATACACTTGCCCACATAAATTGTTTATCAATACTTTCCTATTTATAAACAATTAGGTAACCGCTTAATCTCCTTGATCACATTTCCCATGATCAATCATAGCCATCAGATCTTCAATCTTGTCTAGGTTCAATGCATCTTTCGATCTAAAAATATTTTACCCCACCTTGGAACTTGCCTAATAGTCTTGGAACTTGTGCTAGGGTATTGCAGTTCAATCTGAGCTGTAGATCTTCATGCCAACTTTTCATTGCCTTAGATTCATTAACAAACTTCTTCCATGGCTTACCAATCATTTGATCCACTCCAACTCATCAACTTCCTTCATTAAATACTACATGTAAATATTTAATGCATTCTGTTATAGCTCAGTTACAACTCGGTAACAACTCGATGAATACTAAACTCTACTCGGTAGACATTCTTCCTTCATTAACTGATAGTGATAACCTTAGGGTTTACCAACTAGGTTCCTTAGGGTTTACCGACTAGGTTCTTTGCTTGATAACATAGTATAGTATTAACCTTTAAAATTTACAACATATGTATGACGTTAAATTAATCTAAAAACATCATGATCTCATCATTGTCTGACTCAGTAGTAGTTGCCCATTGAATACCTTATTCATCATATTATTTCCTGTGTCTTTTCCTGACATCTTTATAATCTTCATATCATACTTCTCAAGATATGGCAACATCATACTAAATTAGAAAATCAATTTCTTGACATCAATGACAAAATAATAATATCAAGATATTAAAACATCTTTAATCAGTTATATCCATAATCATCAACAACCTTCTCAATATCCTTAAGAAATGCCAACAATCTTTCATTGTCTATTATAATGCAATATTTCCAATAGGATATCCCCCTCAACTTTGCCTAGTTGGAGCATGATAATAGTAAAAGTGATATGGTCCAGATATTGACCTACTTCTAGCTAACTCCACTTCTAATCAAGAGAAGTGATTTTGTTGGGTGATTAGTGAAATCCTCATCATCAAACAGGGAATAAATGATATTATTAATACCTTCACTAAGATCCCAATACCTAATAAAAATGATAAGCTAATTAAAATTACCTTGAATCTGACTGAAGATGTTAATGTTGTGAAAATAGGTTACGAATCCAAAATTGCTAGTTTGGAGAAAGAATTGCAAGACTTTAAGGGAAGTCTTAGGAATTTGGTTGAGAATGAATAACAGTGTTGAAGGCCTTAAAAACATAAATGAGAAAATTACAATTGATAAAGCTCAACCAATCAATAGTATTTCGATAATTGCTACTAAATCTAAAAGGAAAACCCTAGATACTAATTCACAGGGGTAAGAGGTGTGGGTTTCTAAAAGCTTGTCTACTAGGACTAGGAGCAGGAATCAAGAGAAAAGTACCATGAGGATAATCATGGAGGAGCTGAAAGACATGAATAAGAAATTTATTGAGTAAAAATTTGAGCTCTTAGAATATTTTGTTTAGTTTTATGTTGGTTTGCTCGAGGCTTTATTGTTGGTTTTTAGTTGGGCTATGTGGGGTTTTTCCCCTTTTTTTTGTTGTTGTTTGGATGTTGGTTCTGGATTTTCTCGTTGTTATTTTTCTTTATTTGTACTTGGATTTGTGTTTCGGGTCCTTGTAAAACTCATTTTATCTTAACCAAAAACTATGAAGATACTAATAAACAACCTCAAGAGGTACTAAGGAAGATCAAATGATATGAATGTTGAGGTTTCTATTAAATAAAAATAGAATATCTGGGGTGATATAATAAATAATCATGTAATATTCAGAAATTACTCATCCAATAATGCTAAAATAGGAAGGGAAAAAAGATCATGCTAAATTAAATAGATCTCTAAAGAAAAAAGAAATTCTAGAGGACAATCCTCAACACAAATATTAGGAACCAAGGTGGATTATGGAAGCACTTATAGGTTCAAGCGACCAAAACTCAAAAACATTTGAACTATAGATGCATGAAAGTTAGGAGTAGTCAATGGAACTATATGTTCTGTGCGACAAAAATGGGAGAAATCATGTAATTGAGATGCATGATCAACATTATAACTACAATAAGCTCTCTAATATGTATATCTCTTATGCAATTGAATCACAGAAGAACTCAACTATCTTGCCTATCCTGCTATGATTATTCTAGTAGAAGGAAAGAATGTTGGAAAATAATGAAGGGACACAAAAGACATCAATGAAAGTGGCATCATCAATAATATAAATTGTTTGAGTAACACTCACATAAGTGTTATTACCCATCAAAATGTGTGGAAAAGTATGATTCTTTAAAGGAGAGTACATATCTATGGATGATGCCACATTATAAGAGGCTCTTGATTAATAAATCTACCTACTGGACTAAAGATATGTCAATGCAAATGGAGTATCTCCTTTCATGTTATCTTCACCATACACCATATAAGCTAAACAAAAATATGTTGGTATTGAAGTGGCAGAATAAGATGTACTACATGAAGGTGATTGAATATTATTTTTATGGATAAGATATTTTAAGTCATATATCTACTTTACATAACAATGATGCTTATCATTTCATGATTTAGTGAAATATACACAATTAGACTTGTTCTTCTTACATGATGATGTCCTTGGAGAATATGAAGAATATGATGAATCTTATACATGGGAGTTAAAATGGTTTATTTGAATATTAATTTCAATTCTTGTACTTACAAATTATTGATAAACCAACACCTATGATTTCAAACTATAAAGTGAATCAAATTGTTCCAACTTGTCTTTTACTCATGCTAGTGTCTATACACATCACACAAAGGCATAATTAATGTGGTATCTAAAGAAAATATAGTAGAATAAAATGTGAAAGAAAATACATTAAAGGAGCCCCAAAGATTAAATAAGATTAAAAAGATGTACTCATTGTCAATCTTGTATTTACCACAAACCTGTAAAAGGGATTAGTTTGATTCAAAATTTTCTCAAAACAATCCTCAATGAAGAAGAATAAATTAGGTATCAAATATGTCAATTTTCATGCAATTTAAAGTGCATGGAACTCATGAATACCCCCAAAATTTCCTAAAATTTGAGCCACATAGCTTAAGGAGTATCATTAGAATGAAGATAAAATAAGAGACTATGCAAAACATGCATGCCAATCAAAATCTTCTTTTTATCCATTTGGCCTTTATGGTGAAGGATCTCAAAATGATGGGTGAAGTTTGGTTGGTTCTCATCTAAATAGGATCATAAACCTTGAGACTAAATCAATCTAGTCACCTTGGACTTCTAGCTATAATAGTTTCAAGGTGTAGGTTTCTTAATAGAGAACTACACCACTGTAATTAGTTTTTAGATTAGGCAAGGGATAGGATGATGTGAAGATATAAAAATTGAATATGCTACCCCTCATAACAACGAAAACTAACCTTTTTTCATCTTTTAGAGCTGATAAATGACAAAAAATGAGGAAATTACTAAATCTAAGATGTATGAGTACTTGTTAGAAAATGTAAAAAAAGATGGTAGATCAAGGTAGATCACAAAACTAGCTCTCCAATGCTTAGTTATTTATGAAAAATAGTCTATATGTGTAAGATATGACCCAAAAGTGCAGAACTAAACATCTACCTTCAAATTCATATAGAAAGAAAATGAAGCAAGATCTAAAAAAACCGTATCACTACTAGATCATTCTTGGAATCAACTTTTTGACAATATCTCATTTTCCTTATTTTGACATTGTATGTAAAAGTTATGAAAAAAAGAAAAGTAAGCTAAATTTAACTAGTCAATAATCAAGAAACATGACCTTTTGATATGATTTCTATGAAACTTACTCGTTACATGCAAATTTGCTAGATACCCAGATGGTTTTTTGAGGCTATGGACAAAAATTTAAAACTTTAAATTTCTCAAAATTGTGTAGAAAAGTTTATGTTTGAATCTTTTTTTTTTCTTTTTATCTGGTTAATTTTATTAAAAAAATCACAATATTTGATGAATCTTGAGAAAATAGGAGAAAACTGTAAAGGCAGGGCCATATGGATATGTGAGCACACAATCATGACATGTTGCTCAATGAGAAACAAGGGTAGTTAATAATAGGTAGGGGTAGGTAGGAGAAATAATATAATATTCCATAAGAGGTGGATCACCCTCTGAATGTGGAATGTAACAACAAGGTAAGACCACAAAAGGTGGAAACTCTCCTACATACAACATCGCAATGTCCACACTTCCCGAAGTGTCTCATATCCAAACTACTATGAAATGCATTATCCTAAGTAAACTTAAGTAAGGTGTAATTATATCCTATATGAATAAATGATTACACCAACACCCCTAGCCCCTTAAGTGAAACTTAGGGGTATGGACTTAAGATAACAATGCAAGATGGGTCTTGACTATGAAGCCATGCTAGGTACCCATGTACAAATGAAAATGTACAGAAACCAATGAAATCTCTCACGAATGGAGAAAGAGAGAAAAACCCAATGAGAAAAAACTCTCCCCCAAAACAAACATGAAAACTATACTAAAGAACTCTCAAAGAAGTATGTGAAGGACAAAACCACGTGAGGAAAAAGTCCCCCCCATAAGAGAGAAGAAAAGAGACTAAGTAGCCCACTCTTAATGTAGAATTTACACCATTGGTAGAATCTCAAAAATGAATGAAGAAACTGCTCCATGATCATCGAATAACATTTCTCCTTTTGCGAAGAAACAAAAAAAACGTATATCTATGAAGTCTCCTTAATCATGAAGGGAAGTTGTATAGGAAAAAAAACTCATGATGAATGAAGTCTCTGAAAATGGCACAAGTGTCCCCATGTCGATGCTAAAAATTACCCCCTCAAAAGGTGGTGTACTGATCCACACTTCTAGAAAAAGGCACTCCAAGATCTAGTGGAGATGAATATAGATCAAGATCAAAAGACTCACATCTCCTTTAAGGATAAAGAGACCTCCTCCAAGTGTTGTACATAAGAATCTACAATCATGTCAACCTTGAAAGAATGATCATCTAGAAAATGAACAAGAGGGACAGAGTGTTCCCTTGCAAAAAGTGAAGAAGGATCATCTTCATCAAAGAGAATATGAATATCATCAATGATGTCTCCCAAATCTGCAATGTAGGACTCCACAAACAAACCTGCAATGTCTATCAAGTTGTCATCCTAATTAATTGAAGCTAGAAGACAAGGAATATCCTACTGCACTGAATCACAAGAAGGCACAATTGTAGCATCATCTATATCATCAAGAACCAAAGTGTGATAAAGAGTACAACCAAGATGCATGTTGCACCACCTCTCTAGCAATAATATCTCTAGTCTCCAAGTCTCTAATGATAACTGAGTCAAGTGTGAACTCCACATTTTTCCTTGTTTCCCCATGAGTGATTTGATAGATGGAAGAAGATGCTTATCAAATGGGATACACACAACACATCATTGAAGGAGTTATCCCCAATGGCAAAATATCATTTCCCAATAATATCCATGTATGCATGATTTCCCATAGAAAAATGTGGCATGGTGAAAGGCTCAAATGAAGAGAACATAGACTGTGAAGATGCCATATGATGAGAAGCCCTTGAATTGAGAAGTCATATATCTGAATAATAAATTGTAGTAGTACAAAGAGCTTTTCCCTTACCTTTTGATTATGAGAAAGGAGAAGGAGATGGATCCTTCTTCTTATAATCAGATGGTAAATCAATGATGTTCTTCTTGAGGATTCTAGTCAACTCATCAATTTCCCTAGTGTGACAACATTGCTCATCATAACCACTTTTCTTGAAATAAGAACAAAACCTTTCCTTACATGATTTTCCCTTAGGTGACAAAGTAGAATCCTTTTGTTGTGGAGAGGGAGATTGTGCTCCATCTTGTTGTGTCTTATTCTTGAACTTCTTTTGCTTCTTATTGGAATTCTTTCCTTGATTCTCTTGATTACATTTATTAGCCACCAAAGATTGTGACTTTGACTATTTGAGAATCTCCATGCTCAACAACTTAGATTGCTCCAACATCAATATTTCTGTGAATGCATCAAACATAGGCATAGTGAAAGAACTATCCACTATCAAGTGATGATTTTGGAATTTAGAAACAAATGTTGCATACTTTGATGGAAGCTTTCCCAATATGTTGTATACCAATTGCACATCCTTCTTATGCCACAATCCTTCAGTTGTGCTCTTAGCTCATTTCCTTTGGTAACATAATCTTGGATTGTATCAAAGTTCTTGGGATCCAACATGGTGAGATCATTATCAAGTTGATACCCTCTAATCTCATCAATTTGACCATACAATTTTCTAAGACATCTCATGTTAACTATTTTACACTTGTCAGTGTGAAAGATGAGATCCTTTGATATGTATTTCCTCAATGTGCCAATAGCCATGATATTTTTAGTGATCCATTCTATTTGTGTATTACGATCAGCCTTAGGATTATCTGGTGCAATTAAAGTTCCATTAATATACTAAGTTAATCATTTTTCCAATAGCTTACTCCATACATCAATTTTCCATTAGGCATAGTTATGTGGATTTAAAAGTGTAAATTTAAGAGAACCCATAGCAACAAAATGAAAGAGAAATAAGAAAAGAGAGGCATAATCACACAAGACATTCCCCCAAATTCACTCAATCAAAGACCCCCCCAAAAAAAAAAAATTAAAAAAAATGATGATTTGGTATTTTATACTTAGTGCATGTACAATGGGCCACTTGCAAAGAACGGAAAAGAGGACTTCTAATTTTGACATTCCAACTACCTTAAATAAACTATAAGAGACATAAGAAAAAATGAGATCCAAGCAAAATATAAGTACCAAATAAGCCAAAAATGACCAAATAATGGAAGTAAAATTTCTACTTAAGATTGTACAAAAAAATAGGACCACATGAAAGTAGACAAAAAATTATGCAGTTTCAAAAAAAGTGACACTTGAAAGGTAGGTTATATTACCCCAAATGAAACCTCTGAAGTTGCAAAAATGAGTATTACTCATCTATAGTGGTGAAAATATGCATTTTTTTGAAAAAACATGCATCGAAAATGAAAACCACCTTCACCACTATGAAGAGAATGAAATTCTTCCCCAAATAAAAACAAATTGCATTGAAATATGAGTTTCTAAGCCCAAGATATCACCATTTGAAAATTGCTTCTCAAAGTTAGAAGCTCAATGAAGAGGGGCTAGCGAAGAGGAAGGTGGACCTGCTAATTTCATCAGAGAATATACTATAGCAATTGGAATATTCTAAGCTTTTTTTAATGCATTTTTAAGAATTTCAATATTTCAAAATCTCTTTCTTAAAAATATTTTTCTATTTAAAACAAAGTAAAATTTGTGTGGGCCATGCAGGACCTCACCCACACCCCATACTCCATAAAAGGTTGTAATATTATGGTACATGGATTATGAAAAGTTGTGCTTTGACTTCCTTTTTTTAAAAACATGGTATGTTGGTACTTAAAAAGAATGTGAGTAAATTGCGGGTTGCATTTAAGATAGAGTAAAAAAAATCCAAGGACCAACAAAAATAAAGAAACCTCCACCTGAATATAATCAAGCAATGAGCCTATGGTGATCTCCACCCTTTTCCATTACGTTATCTGATCCAAAAACTAACATAGACATGCATCCACCAAGAAAACACACACAGGTTAATGAAGGAATCATGAGGCACAATCATAATGATTGGATCATTTGTCCTTTGATAAAAAACATCACCAATATCAACCATTATCAAAGTACGCTCTGACCAAGAATAGTCCATGCAGGCTAAAGAATGAAAAAGACCAGATTTATGTAGATCTCATCCAAGAAGGATGTTGTTAGAACACCCTACATCTAGAATACAACTCGATCTGCTGAACTTGCAAAGGCAATTTGCAACATAAGAAATTAAATATCTTTCAAACTATGAAAGGAGTCGATAAGCTAAACCCTTGATCCAGTGTACCAAAATATAGGCATATTTATAATCAAAACTCATGGAAATGGCCTTCTGGACTCAGTGGCAAGGTGAAAATCACCATAGCATGCCCCAAAATGTTTAGCTCCTTAGATCCAAACAAAAGAATCCTGCAAAAGCTCTCCAAAAAGACTACTTAATGAAGCCCCAATGGCTTTCATACCATGTAATAATTTGTTGAAAATAGCCAGGAACTAGAGTATATTGAATAGCACAAAAGAGAGACAAATATATTTGATGAGAATAAACTATATTCTAATCAGGATGCAAAATACTGGTCAACTGGATATTGAAAAAAATATATAAAATGTAGATGAGCCTTCTTATAAAGACATGGCCATATGGATATGTGAGAACACAATCATGACATGTTGCTCAATAAGAAACAAGGGTAGGTAAGAATAGATAGGGGTAGGTAGGAGAAATAATATAATATTCTAGGTAGATCACCCACTGAATGTGGAATGTAACAACAAGATAAGACCCCAAAAAGTAGAAATTCTCCTACATGCATCATCCCAATGTGCACACTTCCCCAAGTATCTCATATCCAAAATACTATGAAATGCATTGTCCTAAGTCAAGTTAAGTAAGGTGTAATTATATCCTATATGAACAAATAATTACACTAGCAAAAACCAAATGGATTTTTGTGGCTATGGTGAAAACTAGAATATTACTTTTCTCCAGGATGAGTTCACTTTTCTCCACAAGGTTGAGATTCTCAGAATCTAGACAAGAACTTAGCGAATCTAGAGTTTTGTTACCATTTTGGAATTATTTGTTCAACCCAAAAAGCCCATGAATCACATGCAATAAAATCATCAGTCACAAATGGAAATCAAGCAAGATAGATGTTCTTAACAACTTAATAATTATATTGATGCACAAAATATTTATGACTACAAAAGAATAAGGAGATACTTTATAGAAAGAAAATGAAAGCTAATATAAAATTAGGAAACTAGAATAAGGTCAAGGAACTAAAGATTATATTGATTAAGTGAGCTTAAACTAAAAAAGTATGCCTCCTAAATATAGAATGCACTAACAAACAGTTCATGAGAGAAAGGAAAAGGTATAAAACTGGAAAGAAAGATTGAATAAGGTCATATTCCAACTTATTTATACTTATAATTTTTTTAACTAGCTTAAAGTAAAATGGACCCACTATAAATTTATCATATCGAATATCAATAATGGGTCAAATAAAGATATAAAACAAAAACAATGACAAATGGTACAAGAAAAAATTACAACCCCAACATAAATCTTACATCCATGATGTCAATTTTATCCATGTTTTTAATTAGGATAAATAGGTTTTGAGGGGATGAGAAACCCCATACAAAATGTTTTGAAGGAACCTGAAACCCTCAAATTTTTCATGGATTTGGAACCAACAAAGGGACGCTGCAGAAAGATAGATCAAAAACACATAGTAGACAAAGCTAAACCAACACCAACCAAACTACAAAGATAAGACAAAACAAACCATGCTAGTAGAAGCAATAGATCTAAAACAACTTATAGATCTCAAAGACATGAAAAAAAGGGTTTGTGTGGCCTCCTCAGCCAACAAGCAAGGTTTTCCCAAGCTCCCTTAACCAGTAACAAAATTATCAGGAAATCATCAGCAAAACTTGATCCTAACCAAAAATAAAGACTGGCCAAACTAGGCCCTTGAAAACTACCAGCATCCGGCCTAGCCCTCAAAAAGAGGAAAATACATAGGGTTTTTCCATGCTCTCTCAACCTTGAGAGTGGGTTTTATAAGGCTCTCACTACCAGTAAGAATGAGTCTTATAAGGCTCCCACAACTAGCAATGGGTTTCTGAAAGAAACCCTTAACCTTGATTTTGAGAAAGAACAAAGAAATGTACAAGAAAACTTCCAAAATCCCCTCCTCAATAGGGGATAAGGGAGGTACACCATATAGAAGACCATTCTCTGCTCTCCAATAGTAAAGAAATTGGGCATCAACAACCCCATGCTAGTACTTTCCATCTTTGACAACAATGTCCATGGCATTCAAAATAACAACCAAGAGATTGAGCACCAGAATATCATCGGGAATCTCCACTTCAATTGGAGAAAAAAGAACAAATAGAACACAAAGGCTAGGGCTATCTCTCTTACAAACAAAAACTAGGGTATCAACAGTTAGACAATTCAAATAACTGGAAGACAACTGAGAGCGGGGGTGGATCAGTTGTTACAGATTGCCAGAATATTTAGCAATTAAAAATTTAATACCGGAATGCTTAAACCAAATATCGGAATAGAAATTAAACTGATTAAGTATAAACAATAATCAAAGAATAAATACCATCCACATGACACCAAGATTTATATGTGGAAAAATCAGTAGAGAGAAAAGCCATGGTGGGAAGCCTAGACACATACTTCTACAATAAATATGTGAATTACAATTGAGGGGCCTACACTTGCAGGAAGGCCAATATCCTAGAGCCCCTTGCTCATCACAAAAGGAGTCTCACTAACTACATAGAAATCTAGACTACAATCTGAAAGAATGAATGAACTGCAAAGATAACATCTCCTATTCCTGAGTATAGTTCTGGTTAATCTCAATACCGAAGGACTAAATCCTCTTACATAAACCCAACTCGATCTCTAATGATCGACCTAATCCTTTGCCTAAATGATATTAAATTATTCGCACATTACATATCCATATCCTATTCCTATATCCTAATATCCCTTGATGATCTACAATGAGATCTTGCATCATAAATATACAAAGCCTCGAACATAAACAATTAGGTCAGCCACTAGACAATAAACCAATTATATAATTACAAAACATGTCGGCCTTAGACCAAATAAATAATATCCAACACATAAGACATCTTGCAAACACATTGAGAGGTCCAATCCACACATTACATCAAGTTGGTCTATAACCTAGATAAATCGAGACCCTATATAGGTCCACACGCTAAAGAAATGATCTCCAATCACCAAGTCTCGAACATGATTACCATCAACATCCTGAATCCATACTAGAAGTTGCACCAACACCACTTATGCATATCATCAAATATCTTCATCAAATCTTTGTTGGTGAAACCCTCACTAGAATCACAAACCAAGCTTCGAAGAAAACGAGATACCATCCAATCACCACACCAAAATCAACTTACTGAATATGAACATGAGTATCATGAATAAGCCAATTCCATAATGAAACCATATCGGAGCATATACCGGATCATGTCAGATCCAATTCAACCAAAATTCACACAACCTACCAGGACTAGAAGGGTGTTGGTCAACCATCCAAAATAGCTAGTGTTGACATCAATGACAAAACATGAATGCAAAACATAATCAATTCCTCAAAATGGCCAACAATCTCCCCCTTTGGCATTGATGGCAACACTAGATGTGACAAATATCTAAGTACCAAGAAATTCCAAATAAGTCCCCTAGTGGAAGACAACCAACAATCTCCCACATAAAGATATGGCAATGAAATTCTAAAACAGACCAAACTCCCCCTGTGACTGATATCTCTATAAAGCTCTAAATTACACACATATCTCTCCCCCTAATGTATACAACTCCCTTTTTTGTTTTTCACATCAATATATCTCCCCCTTTGACATCAATGCTAGAAATCTGACATAAATATCAAAGCACAAACAAAAACCACTGAAACACAAAGTGAACTACTCCCCCTGAGAAGTAGCATCTCCACATCAGTGTCAGAATGAATGATATCTCTGAAAATGCATACTGGACTGATGCCAAAAAGAATCAATCAACTCTCTATCAGAGGGGTAGAAACCCTTAACTTGTCTCTCAGGTACTCAAATGTTTCTTTAGGCAAAGGTTTAGTGAAAATATCTACAATCTGGTATTTAGTGTTCACATAAACTAGTCTGACTTTATTTTCTTCCACCTTCTCCTTCAAAAAGCTATACTTGATAGATATGTGCTTTTTCTTAGAATGAAATACTGGATTCTTTGATATGTCAATAGCAGCAGAGCTATCACAGTGAATAACTACTGGTCCAGTGCAATCCACTTTGATATCCTTCAACATTTGCTTCATCTATAGAACCTGTGTATAGTTAGTAGTAGCAATGCAACATACTCAGCTTCAACAGTAGATAAAGAAGTACATGACTATTTCTTGCTGATCCATGAAAGCAACTTCTTTCCAAGAAATAAAGCTCCACCAGAAGTACTTTTTTGATCATCCACATATGCAGCCCAATCAACATCTGTATATGTACATAAAGTAAAGTCATCATCCTTAGGGTACCACAAACCATATTTTGATGTTCTTTGCAAGTATCTAAAAATCCTTTTCACCGCACTCTCATGATTTTCTCTAGGATCACTCTGATATCTAGATGCAATACAAATAACATTCATTATGTTAGGCCTCGTCTGAGTCAAATAAAGAAGACCTCCAATTATAGATTTATATCTTGTAGAATTTACCGGTGCAGAAACATCTTTCCTTGTCAATTTCACACTTGTAACCATAGGAGTACTTACTGGTTTAGAATCTCCCATACCAAATTTCTTCAAAAATTCCCTAGCATACTTAGTTTGACAGATGGAAATACCTTTGTGAGTCTGAGTAATCTGCAAACCTAAGAAAAATTTCATTTCCCCAATCATAGACATTTCAAATTCTTTCTCCATATTCTTATAAAATTCCATGCACAACTTATCTTCATCTCCAAAAATAATGTCATCAACAAATACTTCAATAATCAGTATATCATCATCAGTGATGTTATAATATAAATTACTGTCAGCATTACCCTTCATAAAAGAAAGCTTCAAAAGATATTTATCCAACCTTGCATACCAGGCTCTAGGTGCTTGTTTTAATCCATATAAAGGTTTCCTTAACCTGCAAACCATGTTTTTATCATTCGATAGTGAAAAACCATTATGTTTCTCAATATAAACTTCCTCATCAAGATCCCCATTAAAAAATGCACAGTTAACATCCATCTGATAAACCTTATAGTTTTTATAGGCAACATAGGCAAGAAATAATCTTACAGCTTCAAAAAATGTCTCACCATAATCAATTTCTTCCTTCTGAGAATATCCTTTACAAGCCAATCTAGCCTTGTTCCTTACAACTTGACCATCCTCATTCAATTTATTCTTAAAAACCCATTTAGTTCCAATAGTATTCTTATTTTTAGGCTGGGGAACTAAAGTTCATGTGTTATTCTTCTCAATCTGATCTAATTCTTCTTCCATATCTTTCAACCAATATTCATCTTTACATGCTTCAATTACTGATACCATTTCAACTTGAGAAATTAAAGATACCTCATTAGTTACCATTTTTCTTCTTGTCATCACTCCATTGTTCTTATCCTTGATGATCTCATCTTCTAAATGATTCAATCTCACATACCTAGGAGTCTTCTAACTCTGTGTTCCTCTTGTCGGTTCTTCAGTTACTATTGAATTTTTTGATACTCCTAGAGTAACTAGTTCAACACTCTGTTCCTATAAAGATGCTACCAGTTCAGATATAATCATTTCCACCACTGGTTCCTTCTCATAAACTCTAATTTGACCTCTATTCAACTCATCCAACTTGACATTAGCACTCTCCACAATTCTCTACAATCTCTTGTTATAACATCTATATGATTTGCTTTCATTAGAACAACCATGAAATATGCTTTCATCACATCTAGGATCAAATTTGCTAATGATATCATCTCTCTTGATATAACATTTTGTTGGTATAGATAATTATTCATCTTGGATATTATTACACTAAACTTAATTTTACTTAGGATAATGCATTTTATAGTACTTTGGGTATCAGACACTTGGGTGTTTGTGCCACAATGGGATATTGTGTGTAGGATAATTTCCACCTTTTATGCTGTGATCTTGTTACTACTTTATCATATCCACTTATTATGGAGTGATAATTCCACCTTTGGTAGGTGATCCACTTCATGTTGAATATTATATTTTTTCTCCTACCTACCACACCTATTTCCTACCTAACCTTGTTTCTTATTGAGCCACATGTCATGTTTGTGTGCTCACATATCCATATTGCCTTGCCTATATAAGCAAACTCATCTACATTATATAGCAACAACTTTTGATTATCCAGTTGATCAGTATTTTTATCTTGATAAAATACAGTTTATTCCTATCGTCTATTGTGTCTCTATTATTTGTGCTTCCCATTGCCTCTAGATATTGGCAAAATCTAACATGGTATCAGAGCCATTAGAGTGTCATTGGTTTGCTAATTGAGAGAAATTTGATGTTATTTGGGGTTTGCATTTTTGATCTTTCTATTGCAAGTTATTATTGAAGTTTAATGGGTCAAATTTGAGGTCATCATTGCATTGAGGAGGTCCAAGAAAGTCATTTTTTCCTTTTGTTTCATCCAAATCAGACTTCAAGGGCCAAATCCAGAGGCATTTGAAGCTTGAAGCTATGGCAAAAATGTTCCAGAAATTATAATTTTGCAGACAATTTTAAAATATTGATATCTCACTCATCCGAACTCCTTTTATCGAGCAATTTTTTTTGTTTTGGGGTAGAATTGTGGGATCAGTATAGTGGTGTAGGAGTTTTCTAATTTGTGGATACAGGTTTATCCGCAATCGTAAAATTACATTTTTTAACAATGCTGGAGGCTTCATTTGAGCTCATATGGACTCCTTTTCAGGTGCCATTTTTTTTTGAAAGTGCATAATTTTTGTCTACTTTCATAATCTGCCATTAGTTTACTGTGATTGTGAGTAGAAATTGTACTTCATTATTTGGTCATTTTTTGGCCTATTTGGTATTTGTATTTTGCTTGGATCTCAGTTTAGATCACTAGCAGTATTTGTTGAAGTCTCTTTTATCTCGTTTTGACAAGTTTTAATCATTGAAATTACAAGTCCACTTTGACATTATTTGCAAGTTCCAACATTATCATTTTATGGGGGGTCAGTTGTTCATTTATATCTCTTGGTGAAATTCCATTCGAAGGCATCTTCTTCTATAGTATTCTGCAGGGCTTCTTTGTTGGTGCAATCATTTTCATGTTTCCACATTTGAATATTTTATCATGATGTATGCTCTTTCTTGAGCAATGTTGTACTCACACTATCATAAAGTAGCATACCTCTTTGTATCTTGTCATTGTTGACTATTTGATGTAATCGTCTTGTACACGTAGATTAGGAATATCTTGTGAGACTTGGTGCATGACTCTAGTTGAGACTTAGATTGTACACATTTGTGCATGGCTCTCATGATACTTATATTGTACCAGTATTTATGCCATTTACGAGTATCCAAATGTTGCTCAAAGCAGGTTATCTTCATGCTTGATCTTTATTTTGGTGCAACGAGTGATTCATCATCATCGACTTGGTACCTAGTTTTGTCACACTTTGACATTATTAGTACAGCATAGGCTCTCTTTCTTCCTTATGGGGAGGTATCTTGGTCAACATCATTGGACCATCCTTGTAGGAGATTTGACATTGAGGGAGGGCTTCATGGTTCTTCTCTATTATGGGAGGGACATATTTTTTGTTCTTCTCATTCATCATCGAGAGCATTGTGTGCTTTCATCATCTCTCTTTTGGGGGAGGGTTTTTTCCCATTAGGTTTTTCTCTCTTTCTCCATTTATGGGAGATTGCATTTGTATTTGTACATCGGTACCTAACATGGCCTTGTAGCCGAGACCCATCTTAAATTGCTTAGTTGCATTATAGACTTAAGTGCATTCCCCTAAGTTGCACTTAAGGGGGGTGTTGTTGTAAATAATTATTCATCTTGGATATTATTACAATATACTTAAGTTTACTTAGGATAATGCATTTCATATTAGTTTGGGTATGAGACACTTGGGTATTTGTGCCACATTGGGATAGTGTGTTTAGGAGAATTTCCACCTTTTATGGTGTGATCATGTTACTACTTTATCATATCCACTTATTATGGAGTGATAATTCCACCTTCGGTGGGTGATCCACCTCATGTGGAATATTATATTGTTTCTTCTACCAACCACACCTATTTCGTACCTACCCTTGTTTCTTATTGAGCCACGTGTCATGTTTGTGTGCTCACATATCCATATTGCCTTGCCTATATAAGAAAGCTCATCTACATTGTATAACAACAAATTTTGATGATCGAGTTGATCAGTATTTTTATCTTGATAGAATACAATTTATTCCTATCATCTATTTTGTCTCTCTTATTTGTGCTTTCCATTGCCTCTAGATCCTGGCAAAATCTCACACATTTACTACCAAAGATTCTGAAATATCTAACTATAGATTTATTGCCAAACCATAACTCATAACGCATCTTACCAGTTTCTTCTTTGATATGTACTCTGTTAAATGTATAAACTGTTGTTCTCACTTCTTCTCTCCAATAGATATGAGGTAGACTAGCTTCCATCATCATTGTTCTAGCATAATCCAAAATTGTTTTGTTCTTCCTTTCCACAACTACATTCTACTGAGGTGTCCTGGGAGCAGAAAATTATCTCCTTATACCATGCTTCTCACAAAAGTTATTAAACTCACCAGATGTGAATTCCACACCATGATCTGACCTCACACATTTAATCTTCAATCGTGTCTCAGTTTCTACTTTAGCCTTAAAGATTTTAAACTTTTCAAAAGCCTCAAATTTCTCCCTTAGAAAAGTAACCCACATCATTCTAGAATAATCATCAATGATTAGCATGAAATATCTATCACCTTGAAATTTTTTAACTCTAGCAGTGCCACACAAATAATTATGAATAAGATCAAGAACATCATTAGATTTATCTTGTATACTCCTAAAAGAGGTTCTGACCTATTTACCCATTTGACATTCTTTACATACCGGATTATACGGCTTCACAATCTTAGGTATATCTCTAACTTCCTTAGTTGAACTGATCTTTACAATGCAATCAAAATTTACATGACATAGCTGTTGGCATATGTGCAAAGTTTGATGACATGAGGATTCTATGTTGCCATTGATGTCAATATGTATGTTGTCATTGATGTTAATATGTTAAAGTATGAACCGCTATATTAAAGTAAGAAAACTGGAAAGATAACTAGTATGATGGTATGAACTGGTATATGCAAAAAGTGAACCAGTATGTTCGAGTGTGAACTAGTATATGTAAAGTTTGTAACGGGGTTTCATTTGATATGACTACCAGTTTGTAGTCTCAGCTTCAGGGTTTCTGGTTGATGCATTCCAAGTCTCTGTGATTCGATCGACAACATCCTGTGATGAGTTAGCATTGAAATGAAGATTAGATCATGTTGCCACGTCAGCCTTGTGCGCGTGAAGAATTTCCTTGAGGATCTTGCATGAAGAAGATTGATTCTATCCACCTTGGGAATGTACAAAATCTTTGTAAATGGTGGAGAGCGCATGATGGGTTATCAGCGTCCAGAAGCAGTGAAGAATGAATGATGGAGAACGTCTTGAGATTTGTTCAAGATTGTTTTACCCTATGTAATGTGTTTAAATGACCAGGATTGGACTGACTGTATTATTAACCTAGATGCTTAGGGTTATAGGTTTTGGCCACCGACCTAATTGTTTCCTATAAGATCGATGATGATTTTTTTTTGAAGTTGTTGGAAAATGATTGTATGTGAGGTGATTCTTGCTAGACCAGAGAAGTGAGTAGAGATCTGCAGAGTGTGATTGTAGATGTAAAGGAACTGAAGTGGATCTATCTTGGAATTAAGTGTTGTTATCAGATCAGTGTATTACCTATTGACTCCTAACCATATCTGCAGATGGAAAATCCCTTAACTATGTAGCTTTAATAGGATTTTTATAAATCCTTTAACAGGGTGACTCAAAATTATTGAGTTCTTCAAATACTCTCACAAGGTAACCTTTAACAGGGTTTTAACCTCTAACCGGGTATTTAGCCATCCCTTAATCGAGTGATGCCTAGCAGGATAGGTTCCTAGCAGAACCTGTTGTAAAGTCTTTAACCGGACTAGGCTCCTAATAGAGTGAACTTCAGAAGACTTCAAGAACAACTTGTGGGTATTCATGCCCACTATGGCTTTTCCCAGTTGGGTTTCCACGTGAAAAATCAATATGTTATTTGTGATGCTTTTTCATGTGATGTTTTAGTTTTTTCTGTTAAGCTTGGTAATGCAATCTAGTCCAATGGTCATTGTATTTCTGATGTATTACTTGCTTAAGAATATGGGTGAAGTTGAGATGAGATATTAGGTTTTGAGAAGATCTAGATGTTACCGGTTTATGTCTTTTACAGTCATATTGTCTTTTACCAGTAGTGCCTTGATTTAGATTGGTGATATTGTTTACCAATTAGTGCAGTCTTTGCAGTTTAAGTTGTTGAAGAAGTTTTTGTCCATACTAATTCAACCCCCCCTCTCAGTATCTGCTGAGTATTTACTATTCATCATTATTCATCAATAGCCTCTTATTCCATAGCCAACTCTCATCAATTTCTGCAATCAAACATGTCTTCTAACCAGAATTCAAATGAAATATATTACCTTTTCTCTATGTACCAGTTGCAATCTCCAAACCAACTCTGTTAATGATTTTGCATTTTCCATCCTTGAACTGTAATTGAAATCCCTTATCCACCAATTTTCCTACACTCAAAAGATTATGCCTCAAACCTTCAACAAAATAAACATTATCAATATTGTTCTTACCATCCAATGATAAATTTCCTTTTCCTTTGATCACACATGCTTTGTCATCTCCAAATCTAACCAGACCACCATCAAATTCTTGCAAAGATAGAAAGTTTCTTTTATCTCTAGTCATATGATGTGAACATCCACTCTCAATTACCTATTCATCCTTGTCTTCAATTTTAGCAGGAAGTGCCTTCTCCTCAAGTACATTCTCTTCTAGTTCCGAAACATCTTCCTTGATAGCCAAGAACACCCATTCCTTTCTATTGCTAGAACCACTAGTGGAGTCTTCTCTTGGTTCATCATTAGAGTCAAAAATACCTTCCTCATCCACTATGTAGTTATGATTTGTCTATGCTTTTCCTATACTTATACTTGTTCTGATATTGAGGGTTAGGCTTAAAAGATCTTCTAACACTTTCTTCAAATCTTGAATTCCTTTCAGGACATCTAGATGTAGAATGACCAATCTTATTACATGCAAAACATTCAAAAGGTGTTTTTCCTTCATACTTACTTCCTACCAGTCCTTTAGGTACTCTTCTAGCAAATAGTGCTTCAAGTTTCTCAAAATCATCATCTTCTCTCTCCATATCATCTAATTCATTTGCATATAAATCTTTCTAATATTTCTTACTGGTTGTTGACACAGATGCATGAAAAGCAGGTTCAGACTTCACAGCTCCAGAAGGTCCAAATTCTTCAAGCTCAAAAGAAGATAATTTCCCAACCAAGATATCTTTGTTGACAAAAGTATTAGCCATTGTTCTCAATTCATTAATTGTAGTAGCCTTCATCTTGTAAGCCAATGGTAAGGTTCTCAGAACTTTAGAAACAATTTCATCTTCACTCAGAGTTCCACCACAATATTGAATTCCCATAACAATCTCATTTACCCTTTCCGTGAATGTAGTAATCCTTTCATCTTATTCCATCTTTAGGTTTTCATATCTCTCCCGGTAACCATCAAGTTTAGAAATCTTCATAGTAGGGTCACCTTCATTAAGAGTCTCCAACTTATCCCATATAGCCTTTCTAGATGATTTGTCAGTTAATACCATTATTTGTTGATCAGAAAGTGCACACAAGAGGGCTTCTCTTGATCTACAATCATTCTCAAGATCCTTATCCAAGTTTGTCAAAGGAGCATTTCCAAATACCAAATTATGAGGTGTAACAACATTCTATATGATCTCCCAAATCTCCTTTCCAAGACATCTTAGATGAGTCTCCATTTGAATCTTCCATACTGTGTAATTTTTTCAATCAAGCCTAGGAATATCTCTCTGAAAGATAGCTCTGATGAACTAGATGAATTTGAACTGTTAGTCACCATAGGATCTTCCTCAAGTGGTTACGCATTCTGCAGAGAGGACAAAAGCTCTAATACCAGTTATTAGATAGTTCAAATAACCAGAAGACAACTAAGAGGGGGAGGAGAATCAATAGTCACAGATTACCAAAATATTTAGCAATTAAAACATTAATACAAGAATACTTAAACCAAATACCAGAATAACGGTTAAACCAATTAAGCCTAAACAAATAATCAAAGAATAAATACCATCCATGTGACACCAATATTTTTATGTGGAGAACCCAATAAAGGGAAAAACCATGGTGGGAAGCCTACCCATAGTTAGATAATACATCTACAAAAAGTATGTGAATTAAAATTGAGTGGCCTACACTTGTAGGAAGGTCAACAGCCTAGAGCGCACTGCTCATCACAAAAGGAGTCTCACTGACTACATAGAAATCTAGACTACAATCTGAAAGAATAAATGAACTACAAAGATAGCATCTCTTATGCTTAAGTAAAGTTTTGGTTAAGCTCAATACTAGGGAAATAAATCCTCTTACATTAACCTAACTCAATCTCCAATGATCGACCAAATCCTCTACCTAAATGATATTACATTATTCGCACATTACATATCCATATAACATTCCTATATCCCAATATCCCTTGATGATCTACAATGAGATCTTACATCATATATATACAAGCCCTTGACCATAAACAATCAGGTCAGCCACTAGACAATAAACCAATTACATAACTACAAAACATGTCACCCTTAGACCAAACAAATAATATCCAACACATAAGACATACCAGAAACACATCGAGAGGTCCAATCCTTAGGTTACATCAAGTTAGTCCATAATATAGATCAACCGGGACCCAATATAGGTCCACACGCTAAAGCAATAATCTCCATCTGCCAAGTCTGAAACACAATTTGCGTCAACATCCTAAATCCATACCAGAAGCTGCACCAACACCACTTAGGCATATCATCAAAGATCTTCATCAGAGCTCTACCAGTGAAACCCTTGCCGTAACTACAAATCAAGCGTCCAAGCAAACAAGATAACTTCTAATCACTAGACCAAAACCATCTTACTGACTATGAACATGAGTATCATGAATAAGCCAATTCCATAACCAAACCATATCAGAGCATAACAGATCATGCCAGATCGAATTCAACTAGAAACCACACAACCTATTAGGACCATAAGGGTGGTGGTAAACCATCCAAAATAGCTAGTGTTTACATCAATGACAAAACATCAATGCAACACATAATCAATTCCTCCAAATGGGCAACATCAGCATCCCCCCAATAGCACTTCTAGGCAACTTTAAAAGCATCCATCTCCACCTCAAAAGGAGAAATGAATAATATAGCCACATCCATCTCCCCCTCAATAGAAGACAAGATCACCTCAATAGAAAAGGCTAGAGAAGCCCAAAGATGCAAAAAATGAATCTCAAGAACCACAACCCAGAAAGAACATTGAGAGAGACCAACAACACCCAAACCAATGAGCTAGGAAGGGGTTACAATATATAACCATAAAGGGACAATCCCCATCCTCTTGAAACACTACAAAGACAAAGGGCACACAAAAAGCAAAATGGAACAAAATAAATAAGCCCCCAAGAACCAACGAAGAGGATCCAGGCAAAGCCCTGGCGTGAAGACTCCAATAGGGAGAACAACTGATGAAGATATATAGTGAATATTATTCAAAAAAAATTTAAAAATTTTCCTTGAAAAGAGGCAAGTCTAGTGTTGCCTCTAGAAGAAACACCCAATCTAAGAGAAATGATTAAATAAGTCTCATGATTTTCTTATAAAAATTATCAATTATCCGCATGTTAAAATAATTTTTTTTCATAATGCAATGAGGTGAAACACATTCAGTTACATATGAAAACTTGTGAATAATAATCTTCAATGGTAAAGATGACGTGATAATACGTGCGATTAAATGACTATTTTCAAGTGCATTTAGCATGAACTACATGATGAAACTTGGAAACAAATCTACATATTACTCCAAAAAAATTTAAGGCAAAGTTCAATTCGAAAGAATAAAAGGGGACAAAAGAAAGATAATGAGTCTACTTTTAGTGGACATTTTGAACAACCCAAAACCTAAACTTCTACCCATAAAAAATGAGAACTTTTTATTGTCTAGATGGGTATCCATTACAAATGCATAACTATTTTAAAATGGGTATACAAACAATAAAGATTTAATTTATTAAAGCTAATCACAAGCTCATTTTACCTTATTTTTAAATAAAAAGGGATGGCTAGCAAGAACACTTTAGAATGGTTGCCCATAATTTGTAGAGCAGTTTCAACTTCCTCCTTCCACAACAAGTTTTTGTTTTTAATCATGTTTTATATACTTTTTTAATTTTTCTAGGGATTAAACTTTTTTAATTTTATTTTTAATCATGTTTTTAAATTTAATATATAAGAACCCTAATATTTTTCATTGACATTTATTAGATATAATTTAATAGTGAAAACTAAATCTCAAATAGTACATACAATATTTTTTATTAAATAGATTAATATATATAAACCAACATAAATAAATATAATGTATCCTCAAAAAATATAAATAGAAGGAAATCATAGACTAGAAATAATAGACCATATAAACCCAAGAATAAAATAGATACACCATTACATATAGTCTTTAAAATGAAGTAGTTCATTACATCATTTCAAGTTTATAGTTTTTGATTAAGATAAATGGGTTTTACAGGGACCTGAAACCCAAATCCAAAAACAAAAAATAAAACTGGTAGTGAACCAAAGTCTAAACAATAGCCAAATAGCTACAGAAACAGGGGATACACCCCAAAAATCATAACAAAAAGCAATGAAACTAGAGAAAAAAAGAATCTAACAAAAACAAAAAGCTATCCAAGAGCTTTCATGAGCTCAGTATTTTTATAGATCATATTCTTGTTAATATCTTTGAGCTCCTCCATGATGAATCTCAAGCTGCTCCTCTCCTGATTCTTGCTTCTAGTCCTAGTAGAGTGTCTAGTAGAAATCTACATATCGGTATCTTGTGTGTTTCTCTCCCAACTTCTTGCTTGATTTGGTAGCTAAAGGTGGAACACTTCTGAGAGGTTGGGCTTTCTGAATAATAATTTTCCCATTAACCTGTTTAAGGCCTTCTGCATTATTATTCATCACCTCTTTGCTTATTTCCAAGAGTCCCCTGAGTTTTCCCTTTAATTCCTGCATAGTTTTTTCAAGATGAAAAATTCTTCACTTATGCCCAATTTTCATAACCCTAATATCTTTTGTTAATTTTTGAGTCATATTCAGGAGCTTGTCGGTTTTGTCTAGTGAGGAGTTCTCTATGAAGGTTCTAATTATATCCTTAATGCCCTGTTTAAGGAGGGAAATTTAACTTTTCACCCACTCAAAACATTCCTCTGTTTATTCCTTTTTATATTCTCTCGGGTCCACATTCAGGGGAATATCCAGTTTCATTTCATCATCCCCTTTACCCTTTATCTCCACCCTTTTCCCAATTTTCTTCTTTTTTCGAGCTTTGAGGGCCCAAGTCTTGGTGTTTAGAAAAGGGCATTTTCAACTTTTTAGCTGCAAATCTAGGAGGGCTTTTTCTTTTCTTGCTACTATTAGTACCACGAGTAGGTTTCTGGGGGGACCCTCATCCTCTGAAGGCCTATAATCTAAGTCATCTGATACATGGAGATCATTTCAATCCATGGCCACTTCACCCACCTTCTTATCAACATCAATATCTAAGACCACATGCACATCATGGATAGCCAAGTATTTGGGGTTTTTTATAATAAGGGAAGGCTTAACCTCATACACTTTGTCATATTCCATAATGAGGAGGATTAAGCCCTCATGCAAAACAAGATTCTCATTTCTTTTAGCATGATTTATAAGATTATTCTCAAGTGGAGACATTAAATAAAAAGGAAGAGAAATGTTTCCATCATGCCTAAAATGATTCAAGATGGTGAAATCATAGGAAAAAATGCTCGCATAGCGGCCATCCAGAGTAATGTACCTCATAATTATTTCCACCATATCCACCCAAATCTTAAAGAGGTATTTACTATTGTAACCCCCATTAGGCATTTTCCTTACTCTATTTCTTTCACTCTATTTGTCATAGGCAATTAATAGAGCTTCCTCCGAGGTTTCTCTTTCTCTATAGAACTTTTTTCCATCCATATTCAAACCTATAATCTCTCCTATGAAATGCTCATCAATCCTAAATTTGGCACCATACACACTGAGAACACTTTTATACTAGCCCTTCACAAAATCTTCGGTTAACCTGTGATTCTGGCCATGAAATTTTTTGAGGTAAGGCTCCCAACCACCATCCACAATTTCCATCCATTGCTCCTTGTTTTGTTCCCACTTCTCACATGAAGACGACTCCATTTTGTTCTTATCTCCCCATATAAAAAGAGTACCTCTGCAAACTTTTGATGTTCACAAAAATAATACCAAACCCGAACCAATGGATACAAAACCAGACCGATAGGAACAATCTAAAAAGTCGACTTCACTCATCACTCATTTATAGAAATGACTTTACTCATATGAATCGATGGTATAATTAACATTTGGTCGTTGGGAAAGATTTTAGGCATCACTTCATGTTAGCTCAACCAAGTGAATTGGAAAGGACTCCCATGTCGTCCACCATTTGATTTCATAATTTAGCACACCAAGATTTTCCATGCAATCCACAGGCATATTACCTTCCCTAAAGACTTCGGTAATTTGAATTTTGTCCAAATGGGCAATCGTACCGAGACACTTCTAGATTAAATGCTTGATTGTCCAACTAGGAGACATCTTTTTAATTAGGCAATTAATGATATTCAAAGAGCCACTTTCTAACCAAATGTTTTTATACCCTCTATGATTAGCTAGTAGAAGCCTAATGTAGGTTGCATTTGAATGTTTATAGTTTATAGAGAACATCGCTGAAGTATCTAGAGGCTTATAAAATGAAACTATCTAAAGGGTCTTAATCATTAGATTCACCATGTTCCCTCCATTGCTTAAGTTATTCACATCATCTACTACCTTCAAACATGTGAGGCTAATTTTCTCTTCTCAATTGGGTTTTATTGGATTTAAAAAATTGGATGTGTTGTGGAAGAAATAGATCAATACTTAATAATGGAATAGAAATATTGAAATAATAAAACTTGACCTAGACACTTAGGGTTCACACACTCTATTAATAGTGTTTAATTTCACATTACAAGCCTCCAAGACCAAACAGAAAACAAGAACACCTACTACAAATGACAATAGAAAGAAAGAAGTGCTAGATTCATCAAAGGAAAAGATTATAGAATGGCACAATTAATAATGAATTTCTTAATAGAAAGCTAGAGAAGCCCTAATCTAATATTAATAAAATGAAAAATTATAAAGAAGATAAATATAGCTCAACTAAAGTGAACTTAAGCTTAAAAAAAAAAAATATAAATATAATTCTCTAACACCTCCCCTTAAGTGAAACATAGATAGAAGTTTAAAAAACTCAAAAAACATGAAATTCAATCATAGGTCTTTGTAATTAAAAGTTTGATGAGGTACCCATGTACAAAAATATCTCTTTTTAACTAGAGGACGAGAGAAAAATCCTCTCTAAAAGATAAAATAAAGAGAATCATGGACTAAGAACCCTCGAAGAACATGAAGAATATCCTTAAAGCACAAAGATGTTGTAGAAAATTCTTAAATGATAACTACATTAGTGTTGATTGAAGAACCTCCTCTTAAATTAGGATGAGGATAAGGATCAAAAAGATGAGAATTTTTATGAGTACCCTCAACAACACTACTCAAACAAAGAACAAATAGGAAAAAAAATATATATATAGGTGCAAATAATATAAAGAACTAATCAACTATAGAAATCTCAAGGACTAGAATCTAGGGAAAAAAGAAGCACCATTGGGTAGCTCTCAAAATAATATTTCCAATAATATCTTGTTTCTGAAAAATGGACACTATATGTAAATGTTATGACCAAATGAAAAGCATGCTAAATTTAGACAACTAATAACTAGAAAATATGACCCTTGTAACTTGATTTATTAAAAAATTGCTTACTAAATGAAAAATTTGGCAGATACCATAGTGTTTTTCTGGGGTTAATTATATCACCTATAAATTTAATTTTGTTTTTAAATTCAAACAAACTAAATAATTTTTTCCTAGATCATTTTTTATGTTTGTCTTGTTCTTTTTTATTTATTAGTGAACTATGATAAATTTTCAAAATCTTATGGATACCCAATTGTTATTTTAGCATCGTAAATAGAATCCAATTTTTTTTTCACCAATATAATCTAATGTGTATATTCTAAAAAAATCCACTTCTAGATCAACAAAAAAAGTAGATTTGGTGACCAAGATGAGGAAGAGATGGTGGCTAGATACCTCAATGCGCTGAGGTATAATATCCAAGATGAACCCAGTCTTACCACCCCAAAGATAGTAGAGGAATGTTACAAGCTAGCCATCAAGGCTTAAGACAAGTTGAGAAGGAAGTGAGATAAGCAAGGGAGAGGAAAGAACAAAATTTTTAAGGTGGAGGAACTTTTAGGGGAAGAGGATTGTCCTCCAAGTCCCAAGATGAAGCAACCAACCAACAAGAACAAAAAGGTGAGTAAAGTAGCGGAAGCAAATTTAGAAGAAGAAGGCCTAATGGAAGAGGAAGGTTTGGAGGCCAAGGGAGAGGGTATAACTCCTTCTTGGGTAAGTACTTTAGTTGTAATTAGTTTGAACACCCTACAAGGAGGTGCCTGTATAAGAAAGGATCAACCTTTCAAGGTGGGGAGATAAGAACTCAAATAGTACAAGAAGAAGACAATGAAAGTGTGAATTCATCTTCTCAACATGCTTCCCTATAGATATTTGAGTCTTTGATGCTAAGGAGAACATTGATAAAGGTGTCAATAGTCCAAGAGCCTCAAAAAAAAAAAAATTATTTAGGACCACTTGCAAATCACATGGGAAGGTATGTAAAGGTGGTCATTGATTCAAGTTCAATGGATAACTTACTAGCTTTAGAAATGGTGTAGAAATTGAATTTGAAAAGGATTCTTAACCCCACTCCATACAAAGTGTCATGGTTGACTAAAGGATAGTAGGTCTTGGTAAATGAGCAAGCATGGGTGGAGTTCAACTTATGAGGTTACAAGAACAAAATATTGTGTGACATCATCCCTATGGATGTATGCCACTTTCTCCTAGGCAAACCTTAGTAATATGACTGAAAGGACAAGCATGATGGGCATAAGAACATCTATGTGATACAAAAGGATGGGACTTCATTCACTTTGACTCCACTACAAGAAAAAGGCAAGCATAAGAAGATTGAGCCTAGTGTAATGGCGGTTGGGGAGAAAGAGTTCTAGAAGACAATAAAGCAAGGAGGACAAGGATATGTTATACTAATCAGGCTATAATTAGTCCTAACAACAACATACATTGATGATTTTCCTAAGTGTTGGCAACAACAATGCAGGAAAATTGAGAGGGGAGTGAATTACTTTTTACCAAACTTAAACAAATTAACCTTAAATTTAGATCTGATTAAGAAAAACAATTAAAAATATTACCACCACATCAACAACACACATAACACACAAACTTTTGATATGGAAAACCTAGTTAAGGTAAAAACCACGGTGGGAACCTACCCACAATAAGACGATACTCTACAGTAGTATGTGAAAATATTACAATGGGCAATGCACATGCATTCAAGCACACTTCCTAGAGATCACTACTCAAAACAAAAAAGTGATACAACCCTAGGAAGGCTCACTACCTTACAAAGATCAGACAACAATCTGAATTACATGAACTAAAAGAATAGCATCTCCAAATGCTCAATCATGATTCCGATTAAGTACATTGTCTAGACAACAACACTTTTCTGCTCTTCCACACTACCAAATGATCAATTCACTTGTTCACACATACAATACTCTAATAGATCATAAATAAAACCATAGACATAGATCTTACATGATTACAACACTTATTTATACAATTTATCAACCTTAACTCCAAGGTTGACTCAACACATAGAAACTAGTTAGAAAATTGCATAACACGATACATAAATCAATATTAGACCAATACAATGTCGACAAGGACATAGCATGGACCCAAATCAACTCCTCAAACACACAAAACCATTGAATAACTCATCGAGATCATCCACAACATACAACAACCATCGGGTCAGCTAGAAAGTCGTATAGCATGAAGACTACCACCAGATCAATAAAATCTTCAATTACAGGCACAACGATTAATGCAGACCACCAAAATGCATAGAGAATGATCGAAGAACTGTTGTCACGGAGGATTGCACTCGTGATGCTAAGTGTGAAACCAAGCAATCATGTGAAACATGGAAACACCTTCGATCTTGTGGGTTGCTCAAATTGAAGGTGAATCTCCAGAGACTAGGCCAACTTATTGTCCTTATGCATCTCTTACACTAACTTCTTTATGAGAAAAGGGTTAAAATATTGCATGTAATAAAAAACCTATCCTGATGGTGGTGATAGACCAAAATGATGCAGTTCTACTTGTTCTCCTAAAACTACAACCACTTGCAAAAAGACCCAAAAATTATTTCACAAATCAAATAAGATCATGAAACACATTAACATTTCATGTGAAGGCTCGAAGTTATCCAACTTCTGCATGTAGGAAAAGTGATTTTTCATAACATGCAAAGAACTGAACACCAGATGAACACAACCCACAACCTAAATTTACTATGAAATTTTCCTATTTCTACAAAGCATAAATGAGACAAAGAAAAGGATTCAAAATTAAATCACTACAACTCTATCGAATCATTTAAATCATAGTGGAAAAAAAAGAATAATTGATAAGGAAACTGAAACTCTCGATTGCAAAACTGAAAATAATCTCTATTACAATGTTGAAAAATGAAAAACTGTTGAGATACAATACTTTTTGTTGTATGTGTAAGAAAAAATAAAGAACTAGAGGGAAAAAAAAGAGAGAGAATATATACAACCCATCATGGACATCTCTTTCAAAAACCCTAATAGAAAAATCTGCATGAGAAAAAACCTTGGGTGAATTTGCCCAGAAATGCTAAAAAATGTTATGCCAAAAAATGTCAAACTAGCCACTGATGCTCAAAAAAGGTCTCCAACTGCAACTGAATGAAAAAGAACTCCCACTTGCAAATATAGAATTGCCAATCTTGCCCAAAATAGCTCCACTGAAAAAGTAAACTCCCAATCCAAAAATCTGCATCTCTATGTGCCAAAAATAGCTCTGAAAAGAAAATATCCCCATCTACTAAAAAGAGAAAATCCAAGATGCCATATTTGCAAAAATATCTCCCCTAAAAAGAACCACACTTCTGAAAAATTATGTAAGATAGTCTGAGCTAAAAATAACTCAAACTAAAAAAATAGTCCATCTTTGTAAACTGCATGGTACTAAACTCCTAAGTGCATTTATTATTTAGTTCTCACATTTTAACCAAGTAGAAGTAATTTTAAATAAATATTAAAATAATCTTTGTAATACTTTTTACTTCTACTTCTATTTGTTTAAAATAAAATAATTAATAATTTATTATATTTATTTATTTATAATGGCAGTTAACTTTATTTTTCTTTTCTCTTCGAAACCATTATTCATAAATAAAATACAATAAATTTAAATGGATCTTTTGCACTTAATAAAATTGGGTTTAAATCCCCTTGATGAACATGACTATTAAGACTTAAGTCCTAGTGTGAGTTCTAAAAACTCGATGACACAAAAAAAAAGTAGCTCTCAAAACATAGAATGACTCCATAAAAAAATCCTAAAAAGGAATTAGAGCATAGCCAGCTAAAGGTAATTTGAAACCCTAAAATTTCTTCATTTTGCATTTTTGTCTTCACTGTGAAGTCTGGCCTCCATACATTCCTCTATTTGAGCATTGAACTGAGACTTTGAAGGCTGGATTGAACTGAGACTTTTAGAGTTTTCATGCGGTATGTGACTTATTTCCTTTTCTATGTTATCTTTTTTCAGAGAAGCATTACTCTAGAGTATTTCTATTAAATCATGCATATATCTTTTGAACAAGGTCTTTTATGATAGGTTGCACGAATCCTTCTATATATGTTCTCTCTAAGCCTAGTTTGTAACTGTAGTGGCTTCCTGTGCATAAAAATTAGTAGAAAATCATACTTTTATGCATGTATTTCTTAGGGTTTCATAGCAAAATGACTGTGATTTTCCCTGTATGAAGTAATTCTGAACTGCTCAATCTTGTTGTTTCATCTATAAATAATTTATTTGTTTGAAATTTGTATGTGTATTTAGGGTTTCTGGATGAAACCCTAAATATGCTTGTGTTTATTGGAAGATCACTATGTAAATAGCATTCACCTTTGCAAAATATATGTCCTTAACTTCCTTAACTTCTCCATTTTGTGGCTACCAAAAGACTGTTTATAATGTTGAAATCTGCTCCAACATCTGTATCTTTTTATCATTTTAAGGTTGTCTTTAAGGTATATTGATAGTACTATCAATGCGTTGAGATGACTTTTTTGATCTTATTGTTTGACCATGTGAATATATACCTTCATCATATTGTATCCTCCTTCTTCGATAACTGTGAAGCGGTTCATTTGACTACTATAGGTAATTGGCTTTGTATAAGACCTTATATGTGCCTTTTGATCATTGGAAAGGAAACTTCCACTGCCTATTTTTAATAGTTATGAATGTCTTTCTCAAAAAGCTACTCTACAACTGATCTTCCATGGTTTCTATTTTTATACCTTTTGTGAATGTTTTGGCACACTTTTCCTTGACATTTGATGATTTTTATTGTTGACAGAACTTGAATCCTTATTGCTATATTTTCCCTGTACTTGATCATTAAATGAGTGTTAACTTCATTTTAAATGACTATACTTTTCATTATTTATTAACTTCCTAATAGTCTAGATGTCTTTGAATATTGTTCTTTTGTATTCAACTTTGTGCTTTCACTATCTTTTATATTTCTTTGGCATGACTGCTATTTATTTTTGTACCTTGTGATAATGATTGTAACAACTATGTGACTAGTATTCCTTAGGCATATTGCTATCATAAACATAACTCCTCCATAGATAACTATCAAAATGATCCCTCATGTACTATCAAGATGATCCCTCATGTACCTTAATGCCCATAACTATCATCTTTGTTTTTTCTTGAAAAGGCTTCTTCATTATTAGTGGTTGTTTGTTTTGACCTTAAGACTATCAATGCTCAATGTGAATTTGTTTAACCAAAAGAGTGATGTTATATACTCTAACAAGTTTTTCAGATCAGTGACTTGTTCTTTGACAATGATATATCCATTTATGCTATTGGCATTAGTGAAGACCATTCACTGTAATGGTTGTGATTTTACTCCTATATCATTTTATGGCTCTCCATGCTGTATTCTTTGTCATCAATTCTTGTACTAGCATTAACTGTGTTTGATGATAACTGTAGTACCCCTACTCATTTGAACTCATTAGACTCTTATTTTATTATTGTTTGTTTTCAATGGATACATTACCATGATGTGTTATTCAGATTTTTATAACATTATTTCATGCTTTATCTAGATATGAGATGCATAAATTATTTGTAGTATTTTAGTACATGTGATTTATGGCATTCAACGGATTATTGCTATGTACTGACATTTTACTTATTTATGCAATGTGTAATTATATGTTGTGTGTCTGCGAGTGTATTGGATGCAAGGGGACAATTTTCCTTCACTCATTTCGGTGAGACAGGGAATGTCACGATTCTCCTTCATCGGTGTGTATGCCGTGTTTTCTATATTGTATATATACATGTGTGGTTTGGTGATCCAGGATATTGCAGGTACAAGTACCGGGTAGGTACGGGGTATTCTCTCCACCTGGCTTCACAGGTCTGAGCATGCCTTATATTTTCCAATGGAAGTGGAGGAGATAGTAGTTGACCCTATTTTACTTAGTTACACTCGTGTGAGTATTGTAAGTTGGTCGTCCTGTCAGTTTGTTCAGCCTTTATATTTTGTCATTTGATCTTTTTATGAGTTTTTGCTTGAGATTTGTTCAGTTTGTGTGTTTTAGTGGAATTGATTAATTAATTAAGTTTATGGAGTTATCTCATAGTTGAATTATGTATGCATTGAGATTATAAATTTAATTAATTAAAATAAGTTATTAATTTAAGTTGCAACCTGCATGATATATTTTATTTAAATTTTAGTGAAAAATAAATTAGATTAATTTCATTTATTATTTCCTAGAATTTTAAATAAATAAAAGAATAAATAAATGAATAAAAGAATTCATTTAAATTATAGCATTCTTTAATTTCTTTATTTAGAAAATTAATTAATTTGCATGAGAAAAGAAAAGAATGAATAATGATTTTTAATTATTGCATGTTAACTTATCCCTTTGTTAGAAAATTGGAAAAGAAAATAAAATTGCTTTTATAACTAAATTTAGGTTTTTGGGGAAAAAGATATTCAACCTAGAATTTTAGTTTAAAAAGAGGAATAGGTCATTATTTTAGGATACATAGGAAACAGGTCAGGAATTTAGGTGAAGAAATTTATTGGAAGCTTGTTGAAAAGATTAGGGCTCTTCTACAAATTTCTTCCAGGAAAACTACACTAGGTTGGGTAGCTTCTCTTGATTGTTGTTTTAAGAAAATAATTGTATTTCTTCTATCTTCTAATGATGTGTGTGTTAAGATGATTGTCATATCTTGTCTGATTAATTTTGTTCTTAGCTAAAGTCCATAATTGAAGTTAATTTCTAGTTAATGAAAATAAATTCTTTCCTGAGTGTTGTGGATTAAAATTTGAGAAAATTGGGAAAATTATTATACAAAATTTTGCCAAGATTTTACTATGCATGGAAGTTGCAAGGTTTGAGAGGAATGGGATTTACTAGAGAAATCATTCCCTCTTGTTTGTTTTGTTTCGATATTGGCTATGACAGTCTTTTAATTGTAACTCGGTGAAATTCTTAATTACTTTAGAAATAAACTAAATTATTAATTAAATTTAATGGATTATGGAAGTTTTGGGGAAATGTTTAATTATTTCTAGAAAAAGAAATTGTATTAAATTCTTGGAAAATAAATTTCATAAAAAAAAATTATTATTGAAGTTTGGAAATTATAGTTTTTATACAATTAAAATAAAATTAAAAAAGAATATATATATATATATATATATAAAATAAAATTACATAAACCCCTACATAGCATAAGCTACCTACGGTAACATCTGCTACCAGCGGTAGCAGTGCTACCAAATGGTAGTACCTGCTACCATGAGGTAGCAGTGCTGCCGATGGTAGTACATGCTACCGATGTTAGTATATGCTTCTAACAACAGCATGGGCTACTATGGGTAGCACGGGCTACTGTGGGTAGCACAGGCTACTGTGGGTAGCACGGGCTACCATGCACGGTACAGCGATAGTCAAAATTTGCCCTTTTTCCAAAAATTTCGTTGTGTGGGCCGAATTAAAAGTTTTCGATGTTTGTGCAGAGTTTCAAGTTTGTTTTTAAATTAACTTATATATATATATATATATATATATATATATATATATATATATATATATATATATATATATATATATATATATATATATATATATATATATATATATATATATATATAAGTTAATATTATTTTTGATATTATGTTATTTGGTATTTTAATATTGTGGAAATTAAATTTTGAGTTGATAAATATATATTTTGTAATATTATTATAACTGAATTATTTATAGGTATTCATATAATTATATAATATGAATATAATTTAATTTATAAGTTATAATTTGTATTTTATGAATGTAATTAATTATAGCTTGGGTGTTTTCAGAAAAGCTTGTAAATTTAGAGATTTTATATTTATGCTTGAAAACATTAGGAGATTAATGTTTATGTGATTGATTTAAATCCTATTGGACAAATGACAACATTGATTGTTTTGTATTAAAATAGTTATGTTTTCTTATCTTCTGGAAATTCCTTATTTGCAAGTTACTTATGCTTTTGGCTATTCTAAGAAAAGATTGCTTGTATTAGGATCTTGTGTAAATGGTATTTGTAGTCAAGTTTAATTTCATTGCAATTCTGGTTGAGTTGTCATTATGTCATATGTTGTTATATCTCCTTGGTCAAGTGTTGTTGTATAAACTTATTGATGTGAGCCATTGTGTGTGCTATCCAAATGGTCAATCTTGGGTTAGGGATTGTGTATCCTTCACTTGTGGTTTGTTAGGATTAGTTATGGCTGTCTATTTTGCCATAGAGTTCTCATAGAGACACCTTTCCTAGGGGCTATGCCCGAAGTGGATGACAGGATAACCTGTCGAAAGTCCATTAAGAAGTGATAACCTAATAATTGATTAGGGGGTGGGTAGAATAAATATTAATTAAGATAATGTACCTCGTGCATAGGTGTAGTGCTTGTACAGGGCTCATAATATTACGAGAAGGTCTAGAATGGCAAACTTACCACCTTGTCTTCATGAAAGGATTGGTAGGGTCCACATGAGACTTAGTTGGAGCTGAAAGCCAGGAGAGGTTACCAGGACAGAGAGTCAGGACCTAGGAGGCCTACCATGGTAACCATCAAGCTAGGTGATGACACTCTCTCCTTAGAGTCACTAGTGTTTTGTGAGTTGAGTCACATGGATGTTTGCAGAGTCTTGTAGTTCTTTTGTACTTATCTTACTTTGCTTGCTTGAGGGTTTTCTACTATCTCCTACCACGGTGGGGTGGTTCCATTTCAAGATCACATGGTTAGGTGGTAGTGCCCCTTCCCATCAGATGTTTTGGATTGTATCTTCAGGTGAGGAAAGGCTTCGCTGGTGTTTCTTGATTCATGGTTCATGTACCATCTCATGTTCATGATCATTGATCAGTTGAGACCTTGTGGTCATTGTATCAAACTTTTATGTAACCTTGATATTGTAACTTTGTATCTGTGGCATTTTTGGAAGCCATGTATTTATGGATATTTTAATAATATGTCAGTGGAATGTATGTTAATTCAGTTGCTTTGTTCTTATGTATAAATGATTTATGGAAAATTGAATGCATTGGAATACTTTGATTTCTTTCATTATGGAATTTAGATGTATATGTAGTTTTGAACTTAAGCATTTACTTTATCTAATTTAATGGACAATTGGATTTACCATGGTGTTAATATAATCTACAATTAATCTTCATTGGTAACCCTTAGGAAATCATGTGTTAGTCTTCCGTTGTGTTATTAGATGTGCAATGGTTATAATTAATGCACTTAATCTTTAAAAAAAACATTATTTCACCCTTTAGTTGCCTAGTTGTGTTGTTTTCCTTTAGGGTTTCTGGCAGGCCATTGCATTTGGTATCAGAGCCCAAGTTTCAACACTGGGTACTCTAGGTTTGTAGTGTTCCTTTCAGTTGACCATCTTACTTAGGTCATAATGTTTGTATCTCTCTTGTCTTATCCTTGCTGTAGATCTGAACCATTTTGTCTTATATGGTACCAAGTCATGGCTAGGAAAGCTAGAGGAGGTGGTCATATGGGTGGATGCAAAGGAGGCAGAGGTGGAGGACTGGGCCGTGGTTTTGACCATCACGGTCCTTCACCACCACCCACTCATGTGAGTGTTGAGACGGAACAGTTAGTTCATCAAGAACATGAACAATCTACTCATCAAAATTCTTAGCATGCAGGAGAGCATGTTCCTGAAAGGGAAGATCTGAGATAGATGTTTTAGGAGGTTCTGGCTAGGTTAGGCCAAAGGCCCAAGTTTGAGCAGCCCATTCATGCTCAGGTTGAGGAACCACTTCGGTAGGTTCTAGAGGAGAGAGAGAGGGAGAGATCACCCAAGAGGAGGGAGATTCCAGCTACCTGAGATCCACCTTCCTTGGGTCACATAAAGGACTTGATGAGGTCCAATCCTCCTTACTTTGATGGTATGGGTACTAGTCTTGAGGCAGAGAACTGGCTCATTGGTTTGGACCGGTGTTTCGCTATGTTTCCATACAGTAGCAACACCAAGGCAAGATGTGCTATTATGCATCTCAATAATTTGCTTCAATTTGGTGGACATTAGAGGAGGAGAAGATCAGTGTATGCATTAACACCGTTACATGGGAGCTATTTCTAGAGAGATTTAGGGCATGATTTCTCTCACCCCAATGGAGGCAAACTCGAGCAGATGAGTTCTACACCTTGCATCAATATGGGATGACACTAGACTAGTATGAGCATAGGTTCTATGAGCTCAAACAGTATGTCAGGATTGGTAATGACGAAGCTATGCTTGTGCAACACTTCTTGAGGGGGTTGAATGACCATATTAGTGGAGGAGTGAGGGTGTTTAAACCACCTTTAGTTGAGATTGCCATGGCAAAATCTAGATTGGTTGAGTTGAACCTTAGCCATGCACTTGGTGGTCAGATAGGTGTGTAGATAGGGAGTGCACCTTCTAGTGGGAATAGAGATCGGGGAAATTAGTCTCAGTGCACCTTCCAGAAAAATAGGAATTGGCAGAAGGGAAAATAGGGCCTTACAAGGCAGTCCTCATAGAATACATCTCACGCCCGTAGTTAGGGAAGTTTCCAACACTCTATTGTGCCGACAGGTAATAGAGGAGCTTGCTTCTCTTGTGGACAGTTTGGTCATAGAGCTGTGTAGTGCCCTTAGTGTTTACACAATATAGGTAGTCAGAGGCTAGCAACATCTGAACCTATAGTGGGAGATGTAGGGAGATCCCATAGAGTGTTTGCAGTAGTAGATGACCACCAAGCTGATCATCATCGTACAATCATTGAGGCATCAGGTATGTTGCATGGAATCCCTATCTCTATACTTTTTGATTTCAGTGCTTCAGATTCTTTCATTTCTTCATCCATAGTGGAGCAGTGTGTACTTACTTTTGCTAAGAAGGTAGATAGGTGGCAAGTAGAGTTGGCTACAGGTGTCCGTGTTTCTGTAGATGCTTTCATTCCCAGTTGTAAGTTGGACCTAGGAACCATAGCTACCTCAATTGACCTTTGAGTTATTCCTTTGAGTTCTTATGGAGTTGTATTGGGGATGGATTGGCTATCATCTCACAGTGCTCATATAGATTGTCACAAGAAGACAATGGAGTGTTTATATGACCTTGGCAAAGAAGTGGAGATTGTTGGAGTCCAGAGAGCGATATCCCTACATATGATCTCCGCTATGTAACTTAAGCAGTGCATACATAGATGGTGTCAGCTTTTTGCAGTTACTCTTGAGGAATTGGATGAGTCAGAGAGTCGACAAATCACTCTTGATAGTCACCCTATTCTCAGAGAGTATGCTGATGAGTTTCCATTGGATATTCCTAGTATGCCTTCGAAGCAAGACATAGACTTTCATATCGATTTGGTTCCTAGTGTAGAACCTATTTCAAGAGCTCCATATCAGATGACTACTTAGGAGTTGAGTAAGTTGAAGTTGTAGATAGAAGAATTGTTGGCCAAGGGATTCATTCATCCTAGTGTTTCCCCTTTGGGTATGCCTATTATCTTTGTTAAGAAGAAAGATGGTTCTCTTCGGTTATACATTGATTACCAACAACTGAATAAGGTAACCATCCGGAATAGATATCCATTTCCTCATATAGATGACCTTTTTCATCAGGTTAAGGGAGCCAAGATGTTCTCTAAGATTGACCTGAAGTCTGGATACCATCAATTGAGCATTCAGGATTCAGACATTCATAAGATAGCGTTTCGTACTCGTTATGGTCACTATGAGTTCACAGTGGTGCCATTTGGGTTGACGAACGTGCCTTCAGTTTTCATGAGCTTAATGAATGGGGTTTTTTGCACCTACCTTGATCGTTTCGTCATTGTATTCTTGGATGACATTCTTATTTATTCTAGATCTATGGAGGAGCATGAGGGTCACTTATGTCAGGTATTGCAGTGCTTGAGGGAGAATCAACTTTATGCCAATTTGGAAAAGTGTGACTTCTTCTAGAATGAGGTGAACTATCTTGGTCATGTGGTTTTGGGAGAAGGTATATCCATGGATCCTTCAAAGATCCAAGCCATTGTTGATTGGCCAGCACTAACCAATGTTTTAGAAGTTAGGAGTTTTATGGGTTTGGCCAAATATTACCGTCATTTTTTTGAAGGCTTTTCCCAAATAGGACACCCGATTACTTCTCTTCAGAGAAAAGGGAAGAAGTTTGTTTGGTTAGAATAGTGTGAAGCAACTTTTAGGACCTTGAAGGAACTCCTTGTCAGTGCTCCGATTTTGGTAGTTCCTGATCCATCTAGAGATTTCATGGTATGCATAGATGCCTTTTTGGAAGGTATAGGTGGAGTACTTGTGCAGGATGGACATGTGATTGCTTATGAGTCTCACAAACTCAAGAACCACAAGTTGAACTATCCAATTCATGATTTAGAGTTGGCAGTTGTAGTTCATTCTTTGTTTAGATGGCAGCATTTCCTATTAGGGTGTTGATTTGAGATGCATAGTGATCACCACAGTCCATAGTATATATTCATGTAGCTGAACTTGAATGCTCAAAAGTGGAGATGGATGGAATTCATTAGCAAGTATGATTTTGAGGTTCATTAAATTCAAGGGAAAGAGAACGTAGTGGTAGATGCTTTGAGTCGTAGGCAGCATGAAGTTTAAGCATTGTCCCTTGGAGTAGACCTGAGAGAGAGGATTCTTGGAGTTCTTCCTTAGGATACTTGGTATCAGGATGTTAGAGTAGTGATAGAGTCCGGAAGGCCTTTAGAGGGTAGATTTTATGGATATAACCTTGAGGCAGATGGACTTCTTTGTTACCATGGATAGATCTATGTACCTCCTTTGGAGGGTCTTCATGTTTTAATCATGACTGAGGCCCATTATGCACCTTATTCGACACATCCAGGTGTCAATAAGATGCACGTAGATCTTAGACAGATTTATCATTGGGCTGGTATGAAACATGAATTACTGATTTTGTGTCAAAGTTTTTAGAGTGTCAGCGAGTGAAGGCAGAGCATCAGCACCTAGTAGGGCTTTTAAAGCCTAATTTGGTACTAGATTGGAAATGGGATCATTTCCATGGATTTTATTGTTGGATTGCCTGTCTCTTCACATCGTCGTGATGCTATCATGGTCATAGTTGACAGATTAAATAAGGTTGCTCATTTTGTTCCCATTCGAGCTTCCTATATGGCAGCAGTGGTGGCATGAGTCTTCTTGGAAGATGTAGTGAGATTGCATGGGATTCTAAGGCCGATCATATCTGATAGAGATCCTATCTTTACCTCAACATTATGGACCTAAATTCAGCATGCTTTGGAGACTCAGTTGAACTTTAGTTCATCTTATCACCCAGAGACAGATGGTTAGACAGAGCGAGTGAATTAGGTGTTAGAGGACATGCTTCACATGTATGTGATGGACCAACAGTCACACTGGGAGGACTATATCTATCTAGTGGAGTTTGCTTATAATAATGGATATCATAGCTCCATAGGTATGTCCCCTTTTTAGGAATTGTATGGTCGTCCTTACCACACTCCTTTGAGTTGGGATTGGCTAGAGGACAGGGTGCTTATAGGACCAAATATTCTTCAAGAGATGGAGCAGCAAGTAGAACAGATTTGTGATCATTTGGTAGCTACACGGGATAGGTAGAAGAAGTATGCAGATGCTCATAGGGGAGATCATCAATTTTCTGTTGGTGACCGTGTGTTCTTAAGAGTGCATCCATGGAAGAGTCCAATCCATTATGGAAAGGGTT
Source organism: Cryptomeria japonica (assembly GCF_030272615.1). Taxonomy (NCBI): domain Eukaryota; kingdom Viridiplantae; phylum Streptophyta; class Pinopsida; order Cupressales; family Cupressaceae; genus Cryptomeria; species Cryptomeria japonica. Next base: position 511,086,078 of record NC_081415.1, on the reverse strand, counting down.
CTAAATTGGTGCCTCAATTTGTTGGACCTTTTGAGATCCTTGAGAGGATATGACCTATTCCCTACCATCTAGCCTTGCCACTGAGTCTATCTTGCATCCACGATGTCGTTCATGTTTCAGCTCTTCGACCTTACCATCCCGATGTGATACATGTTCTTGATTGGAACTCTTTGCAGGTTGAGGATGGGCAGCTTTCCATGGAGCCCATGCACATTCTTTAGCATCGAGATTTGATCCTCAGGGGGTGCACCATCGACCAGGTAAGGGTCCTATGGGACCCAAATGATGAGACCTCGATAACTTGGGAGGATACAATGAAGATGAGAGAGCTGTACTATTATTTGTTTTAGGCTTCCAGGAGTAAGCCTAGTTTTGGGGGACAGAATGTAGTACCCCTACTCATTTGAACTCATTAGACTTATATTTTATTATTGTTTGTTTTCAGTGGATACATTACGATGATGTGTTATTCAAATTTTTATGACATTATTTCTGTTAGCATATGGACACTCCAATGAGACATTGTGTGTGATTGAAGGTTTTGTCATTGATGGCAACCTTGCAATCCTATGGCACTGGCAAGACATTCTACCAGCAAAGCATTATTCAAGCAAGACAGTGCACTGGCATCAACAAGACCACTCTACACTGGCACCGGCACTGGCACAGAAGAAAAGATGTACATCGGCACAGAGGCCGACTGGATTTTTGATATGTAATATTTTGTTTATTATTGTAAGCCGACTTGGCAAATTGTAAAATGACTCTTGTATATAAAAGAGATCATTATAGACATTTGTAGGGATAGGTAAGGAAGCATAAAGAAAATTATGAGACAGACCTAATGTGCGAATTATAGGTCAAGGGTATATGTAAAGAATAGAGCAAGAACCGGTACTGAATCTGGCATTGAAGATGCTATTATAAAAGTAGTACAGAATATTGGATTGGCATAATCCTCATTGTAAGTCAGTGTGACTTCTTTCTGAGTAGTGTGCTCTAGGCAGTTGGCCTTCCTACATGTGCAGGCCCCTATTGTAAGTAATATTCTCTTATTGGCTAGTAAGTGAATATTGTGGGTCACAAATCCCATCGAGGTTTTTCCCACACCAGGTTTCCTCATTAAACATCTTGTGTTATGGTGTTCTTTTCATGTGGATGTTTTCGATTTTGTTTATTACACTAATTCTTGCATACCGGTACACTGTTACTTTATGTTCTGCATGTTTTATTTTAAGTAAATCTTATTACTGGTCAGATACTGATTCACCCCCCCCCCCCTCTCAGTATCTATGGGAACCCTAACAATTGGTATCAGAGCATGGTCCTCTATTTTCAGAAGCCTAACAGCTTGAGGAAGATCTTTACACTAGTAAAAATGGAAAATATGATGAAGCAACTTGAAGGATCTCTTACTAACTATGATGTAGAGAAGTTGAAAAATATCAAATTAGAAGATGATTTAAAAGCAGCTCAGGATATCATTCAAGCACTTCAATAAAATCTTACTATTACAAGAAATAAGAGAAGAGAACTTTGTGAAAATTTGCAAAATGAGAATGATGAAAAGGAATCACTTAATGATATGATAAGCAAGTTGAAACAAGAGATCATGACAACAAAAAATGAAATGCAAGATATGACTATGAAATTTTGTAAAGAGATTGAGGACAGAAAGAAGAATGAAGAAGAATTGACCAGAAGACTAAGTGATGCAACAAATGAGAACACAAGACTTAGCTATGAAAATGACGTGTTGAAGACAGATCTAATGCATACTCAGAATGACTCAAATGAACTAATGAGACAAAAAGAAATCTTGGAAAGGGAATTGGAAATTGCAAATAAACACAAAGAAAAATTCAAGAAAAGCTCAAAAGAACTTGGTACCTTATTGAAGAATCAAAGACCCAAAGGTGACACTTCTGGAATTGGATTTGAAGTTGGAGAAAGCTTTGGTACTGCAAATACTCAAGATCACAGCAAACCGGTAAGACCTCCTAATACTTATAAATTCAATGGAAAATGCTTTAACTGTAATAAATATGTTCATAGGGCAAATGAATGTAGATCTAGGAATTATCAAAATATCAATCCTCCCACTGGTCAATGCTCCAAACGCAACAAAGTTGGTCATAACTCTGAAAACTACAGAATGAATGTAAGATGTAATGTTTGTGGAAGATTTGGACATTTATCAAATCAATGTAGAACACAAACCAACATAGGTTATGGGAAAGCTATTCAGAAAAATAATGTAACTTGTTATGCATGTAACAAGATTGGTCATATTGCTAAATTTTGTAGAAGTAAAGGTACACCGGTAGACAACAAAAGTACTAGCTTGAAAGGTAAAGAAAAGGTTGAAGAGGTTAAGCAAGAATTCTCAAAGCAATGGATTAGAAAAGCTGATCTAAATATTGGGAATACTCCTCCACCAGTAGAACCAACAAATGCTCCACTGGTAGGACAGAGCAGTGCTCAACCAGTAGGAAGCTCTTCATCTAATTGAAGAAAATTATCTTGAGGGTTTGGCAATCTAATGACACATATGCTATTATTCCCTCGGTTAGAGAAAAGAAGTTGAAAATCACTCATTACTAGCAAATAAAGTTAAGTGAATACATTACCAGCAAGCAATTAATGTGGTAGGTAGCGAAAAAAGACTATAAAATAAGGTTTTGGCTCCATTTCATTTCACCGTGATTTCAAACTTTCAGAGAGCGCGAAGATTTCCAAGCTAAGGCATTTTGAGCAAGAAGCAAGCACACTCCAAGCAATCATTCATCCAAGATAGAAAAAGGTATTTTATCATGGCATCCACCTCTACAATTGAATACATAGCGAACCCTACTGTTGTGGAAGTAATTAAAAGACCTAGGCCCGTATTTCAGTTGGTCCCCAAAATAGCAAAGAAAGATGATACCTTAGGTGCATTCTCTCAAATCCCTAAAGGTGTTGTATATGTTGAAGACCCTAGAATCTATATTCATTGTAATATTGAAGAACTAGGAGATGAGGAAATCAAAACCATGTACAAAACCAAGATATGTGATGATACCGGCAATATCAAAGCTGAACACAAAATCATTGAAACCCTAGGATTCATAGAAATCCTTAGTATTCCTGAATTTCCTAAGGATGTGATTAGGATAGTATTAAGAAAAGTTCATGGAGAATTTTTCTGGTTAGACACAATTCATAAGATCACCAAGCAAGTGGTAAAGGCTGTCACAGGGTTACCGGCCACCGGTAAAAGACCAGATAAAAACAAGAAAGTTTCAAATGATTTAGTCATTGACCTAACAGGTGCAACATCTGATAAAAGATCTTTAAGGGTTAATGATGTAAAGGATACAAATGTGAGATTCATAAGCATGATATTAGGTTACAAAGCCACTCATGCCAATAGACTCAACTCATTTTCAAGTTTATGCATCAAGACTGCTTATGACATAATAACTGACAATGCAAAAATTGACATCTGTGAATGGCTAAAGGATGAACTGATAGACAACCTTGGGAAGATAAAGAAGGATAAGAAAGGAACCTTCAGATTTGGAAATATGTTAGTGTGTCTGATGCTTCATATAACAAAACAAGTTCCCGATATAGGATATAAAGATTTCAGATATGACATACCGGTAGGAAAGCAACTGACAGAACTATTCAATACCATGGGCGACAATAAGGAAAACATCATTCATGACTTTTTCCAAGCACTAAAAACAAAAATGAAGAAAAGGACAAGGTTATCACAGAAGATTGTAGACAAATACAAAGATGATATATGCTTTGTTATCAAAAAAGATGAAATATGGATGGAAGTAGTCATCCCCAGGGCAATCTAGCTAACATAAATGGGCTATGAAACAGATGACCACATAGTTGAAACTTATGCCAAATCACTTCTGGAAGCCCCCAATGAACCTAAAGAAGAAATATTTGGTAGTGCTGAAACCATAGAAAGCCAAATTCAATCAAATAAAAGAGTGAAGAAGGTAGAAGTTTTTGTGAGAAAAGGATCTAGACAAGCAAAGGCCATTAAGGAAGATGTATTAAAGAAAACTGGCATAACTGAAGATGAGTTGGTAGCCCCACAACCTGAAGCTCATCTATCACTGGTAGGTACTTCCTCGGAAGGAGATGTGCCAGCAACTTTTAAAAGAGTTGTTAGGAAAAGAGATCCCTCACCGGAAACCACTCCTTCACCTAGAAGGACAAGGCAGAAGCAACAAGCTGTGAGAACTCTGATCAGAAAGGTCACACCTAAAAATAAGTTGACCCCTAAGAAAAAGAAAAAGGAAACAACTAACTTGGCACCTCTAGAAATTTTGTTAAATGAGATCACAGAGGAAGGAAAACTGAAGAACAAAGGGAAAATTTATGACACCCTATCAGCTAATGAGAAAGGACAAGTTGAGGAGAGTGTAATATTACACATGGACATGTTTAAAAAGTTTTTCATGCAAGTCTTAAATGAAATTCCTGATGACTTATACAAAAGACTTGAGGCCAGAAGGCAAGGAGTAATCGAACTGGACAAGAAAATAAAAATAGAAAAACTACTTGCAGTATATCTGGTAAACTCCCCAAAAGAAATTGATGATCTGATAGCTCAGGCTAACCGGACAGGTTTTTCCATTGCACACTGGAAAATTTCACTGATGGCAGGTAGAGTTATAGAGGTTTCAGAGGAAACAGAAGATGGTTGGGACATATTTTTGGTTGAAAAAGAAAAACAAGAAGAATATAAGAATCCCAAGCCTATTAAGGTATATCAAAAGGACAAAGGGAAAGGGAAAGTTGGTGGACCTCCAAGCATAAAGATCAAAGATAATCTACCTCCACCTGTAAAAATTACAATCCCTGAAAACCAATCGGCAACTGAAAGCATGGATACAGAGGATGGCAATACAAATCCTGAAGTCCTATTCACTGTGAATGTTGATACCCAAAAGATCAACATAATAGTTGATAAAGACCCAAGTGAAAAATCAGATATAGCCAAAGACCCTTCGGTAACAGGAAATACAGAGCAACTGGTAGTGGATACAGGGAAAAAGATGGAATTTGAAGCACAAACAAAGAAACCAACAGAGGTAAAGGCTCCAGAATAGATGCCATTGGTAAGAAATGAAGCAGGAAAACCAGTACTAAAGGAAATGCAAACAAAAACTAACCTGCCAGAGGTCAATACAAGCATGGTCACTTCCACCGGTACTCAGTTTGTTGGGTCACCATCAAAGTCAACAAATGTGACTGAGATATTACTTGAATCCATCAAGAAAATAACTGACTATAGCTCACAAGCTTACAAAGCAATAGATGATTCAATCCCATTTTTGAAAACAATAGCTCCTAATTGTAATATAGATAATAAAGATTCTTTAGGATAGTTAGATACACTATGTAAATACATTTCTGGAAATATTGAGCAAATAAAGGTAGAATCTGTAAAGGACATTGTAGAAAAGGAGAAACAAAAATTCTTTGAGGAAGGAATTAAGAAGTATAACAGAGATTTTGACACACTTCTACCAGAACTGTGTAGTTTGTTAAAAGAGTACAAAAACCTGTACAAAGACACATGCAAAACAAACTTCCTGACTATAGATATAGACAAGAAGATAAGAAAGATACAGGAAGAAATAAACAAGCTTGCAGACAATTTTGTCAACTCACCAGATTCATTATCTATTTTTGAAGATAAGTTAGCAAATTTTGAGATAGAATTACTTAAACAAGAGAAAGAGAAAGAGACAATAATAAATAAGGCAAAATACTTGAGATCCAAACTGAGTCCAAGATTGGATTATCTAGCATCTCTATGGAAGGAAATCTCAGAGGCATTAACACTAGGAAGTAAAACATTGGCAAAGCAATTGCAGCATCTCACCGGTACTATGAAGAGAACTGAAACAACAATAAAAGATAGCAAAAATTTTATGGATAGTATAAACTTAATTTTGGGTGATCTTAGATAATAACTACCCAACTACAAGGTTGAGGTCATGGACCGGTATAACTACAAACTCTACTAACATCTTGACAACCTTTGTCATTGATGCCAAAGGGGGAGTAGTAGGATGAGAAAATTCAAAACACAGGGATCATATGCTCAAGGGGAGTCACTCATTTTTTTGGTAAATTTTTGGTCTACACATTTTTGGACATCTTTTTGAAATTTCTCATGAGTGTTGCCATCAATGCCAAAGGGGGAGATTGTTAGCATATGGACACTCTAATGAGACATTATGTGTGATTGAAGGTTTTGTCATTGATGGCAACCTTGCAATCCTATTGCACCAGCAAGACATTCTACCGACAGAGCATTATTCAAGCAAGACAGTGCACCAGCATCAACAAGACCACTCTACACCGGCATCGGCACCGACACAGAAGAAAAGATGTATACCGGCACAAAGGCTGACATGATTTTTGATATGTAATATTTTGTTTATTATTGTAAGCCGACTTGGCAAATTGTAAAATGGCTCTTGTATATAAAAGAGATCATTATAGACATTTTTAGGGATAGGTAAGGAAGCATAAAGAAAATTATGAGACAGACCTAATGTGCGAATTATAGGTCAAGGGTGTATGTAAAGAACAGAGCAAGAACTGATACTGAATCTGGCATTGAAGATGCTATTATAAAGCAGTACAGAATATTGCATTAGCATAATCCTCATTGTAAGTCAGTGTGACTTCTTTCTGAGCAGTGTGCTCTAGGTAGTTGGCCTTCCTACATGTGCAGGCCCCTATTGTAAGTAATATTCTCTTATTGGCCAGTAAGTGAATATTGTGGGTCACAAATCCCATTGAGGTTTTTCCCACACTGGGTTTCTTCATTAAACATCTTGTGTTATAGTGTTCTTTTCATGTGGATATTTTTGATTATGTTTATTACATTAATTCTTGCATACTGGTACACTGTTACTTTATGTTCTGCATATTTTATTTTAAGTAAATCTTATTACCAGTCAGATATTGATTCACCCCCCTCCCTCTTAGTATCTGTGGGAACCCTAACAATTTCATTCTTTATCTAGATATGAGATGCATAATTTATTTGTAGTATTTCAATACTTGTGATTTATGTCATTTTATGGATTATTGCTATCTACTGACATTTTACTTATTTATGCAGTGTGTAATTATATGTTGTGTGTCTGGGAGTGTATTGGATGCAAGGAGATGATTTTCCTTCACTCATTTTAGTGAGACAGGGAACATTGTGATTCTCCTTCATCGATGTGTATGTCATGTTTTCTATATTGTATATATGCATGTGTGGTTTTGTGATGCAGGATATTGTAGGTACAAGTACCAGGTAGGTATGGGGTATTGTCTCCACCTAGCATCACAAGTCTGAGTGTGCATTATATTTTTTGATGGAAGTGGAGGAGATAGTAGTTGACCCTATTTTACTGAGTTACACTCATGTGAGTGTCATCAATTGGTGGTTCTATCTGTTTGTTCGGCCTTCATATTTTGTCGTTTGATCTTTTTATGAGTTTTTGCTTGAGATTTGTTCAGTTTGTGTGTTTTGGTGGAATTGATTAATTAATTAAGTTTATGGAGTTATCTCATAGTTGAATTATGTATGCATTGAGATTATAAATTTAATTAATTAAAATAAGTTATTAATTTAAGTTGCAACCTGCGTGATATATTTTATTTAAATTTTAGTGAAAAATAAATTAGATTAATTTCATTTATTGTTTCCTAGAATTTTAAACAAATAAAAGAATAAATAGAATAAAAGAATAAATAAATAAATGAATGAATAAAATAATTCATTAAAAATATAGCATTGCTTTAATTTCTTTATTTAGAAAATTAATTAATTTGCATGAGAAAAGAAAAGAATGAATAATGATTTTTAATTATTGCATGTTAACGTATCCCTTTGTTAGAAAATTGGAAAAAAAAAAAAATTGCTTTTATTACTAAATTTAGGTTTTGGGGGAAAAAGATATTCAACCTAGAATTTTAGTTTAAAAAGAGGAATAGGTCATTATTTTAGGATACACAAGAAACAGGTCAGGAATTTAGGTGAAGAAATTTATTGGAAGCTTGTTGAAAAGATTAGGGCTCTTCTATAGATTTCTTCCAGGAAAGCTATACCAGCTTGGGTGGCTTCTTTGAATTGTTGTTGTAAGAAACTAATTGTATTTCTTCTATCTTCTGAATGATGTGTGTGTTAAGATGATTGTCACATACTATCTGATTAATTTTGTTCTTAGCTAAAGTCCATACCTGAAGTAAATTTCTAGTTAATGAAAATAATTTTTTTCCTGAATGTTGTGGATTAAAATTTGAGAAAATTGGTAAAATTATTATGATAAATTTTGCCAAGATTTTATTCTGCATGGAAGTTGCAAGGTTTGAGAGGAATGGGATTTACCATAGAAATCATTCCCTCTTGTTTGTTTTGTTCTGATATTGGCTATGACAGTCTTTTAATTGTAACTCGGTGAAATTGTTATTTACTTTAGAAATAAACTAAATTATTAATTAAATTTAATGGATTATGGAAGTTTTGGGGAAATGGTTTTATTTAATTATTTCTGGAAAAAGAAATTGTATTAAATTCTTGGAAAATAAATTTCATAAAAAAAAATATTATTGAAGTTTGGAAATTATAGTTTGTATATAATTAAAAAAAATTTAAAAATAAAAATAAAAAAATAAAAAATAAAAAATAAATTAAATAAACCCCTAGGTAGCATAAACTACCTGCGGTAGCATCTGCTACTAGTGGTAGTAGTGCTACCGAATGGTAGTACCTGCTACAATGCAGTAGTAGTGCTACCAGAGGTAGCACATGCTACCGACGGTAGTATATGCTACCAGAGGTAGCACATGCTACCAGAGGTAGCACATGCTACCGACGATAGTATATGCTACCAGCGACAACATGGGCTATCGTGCACGGTACAGGGACAATCAAAATTTTCCCTTTTTTCGAAAATTTTGTTGTGTGGGCTGAATTAAAAAATTTTGATGTTCGTGCAGAGTTTCAAGTTTGGTTTTAAATTAACTTATATATATATACATATATGTATATATACATATATGTATATGTATATAGATATAAGTATATATACATATATGTATATATACATATCTATGTATATATATATATATATATATATATATATATATATATAAAAAATTATATGTAACTTAATTTTATTTTGGACATTATGTTATTTGTATTTTAATACTGTGGAAATTAAATTTTGAGTTGATAGATATATATTCTGTAATATTATTATAAGTGAATTATTTATAGGTATTCATATAGTTATATTATATGAATATAATTTAATTTATAAGTTATAATTTGTATTTTATGAATGTAATTAATTATAGCTTGGGTGTTTTCAGAAAAGATTGTAAATTTACAGATTTTATATTTATGCTTGAAAATATTAGGAGATTAATGTTGTGTGATTGATTTAAATCTTATTGGACAAATGCCAATGTTGATTGTTTTGTATTAAAATAGTTGTGTTTTCTTATTTTCTGGAAATTCCCTATTTGCAAGTTACTTATGCTTTTGGTTGTTTTAAGAAAAGATTGCCTGTATTAGGATCTTGTGTAAATGGTGTTTGCAGTCAAGCTTAATTTCATTGCAATTCTGGTTGAGTTGTCATTATGTCATATGTTGTTATATCTCCTTGGTCAGGTGTTGTTGTTTAACCTTATTGATGTGAGCCATTCTGTGTGTTGTCCAAATGGTCAATCTTGGGTTAGTGATTGTGTATCCTTCACCTGTGGTTTGTCAGGATTAGTGACAACCTAATAATTGATTAGGGGGTGGGTAGAATAAATATTATTTAAGATAATGTACCTCATGCATAGGTGTAGTGCTTGTACAGGGCTCATAATGTTACGAGAAGGCCTAGAATGGAAAACTTACCACCTTGTCTTCATAAAAGGATTGGTAGGGTCCACATGAGACTTAGTTGGAACCGGAAGCCAAGAGAGGTTACCAGGATAGAGAGCCGGGACCTAGGAGACCTACCATGTTAACCATCAAGCTACATGATGACACTCTCTCCTTAAAGTCACTAGTGTTTTGTGAGTTGAGTCACATGGATGTTTGTGGAGTCTTGTAGTTCTTTTGTACTTATCTTACTTTGCTTGCTTGAGGGATTTCTACTATCTCCTAGCACGGTGGGGTGGTTCTATTTTAGGATCACATGGTCAAGTGGTAGTGCCACTTCCCATCAGATGTTTTGGATTGTATCTTCAGGCGAGGAAAGGCTTCGCTGGTGTTTCTTGATTCATGGTTCATGTACCAGCTCATGTTCGTGATCATTGTTCAATTGAGACCTTGTGGTCATTGTATCAAACTTTTATGTAACCTTGATATTGTAACTTTGTATCTATGGCATTTTTGGAAGCCATGTATTTATGGATATTTTAATATTATGTCAGTGGAATGTATGTTAATTCAGTTGCTTTGTTCTTATGTATAAATGATTTATGGAAAATTGAATGCACTGGAATACTTTTATTTCTTTCATTATGGAATTTAAATGTATGTGTAGTTTTGAACTTAAGCATTTACTTTATCTAATTTAATGGACAATTGGATTTACCATGGTGTTAATATAATCTACAATTAATCTTCATTGGTAACCCTTAGGAAATCATGTGTTAGTCTTCCACTGTGTTATTACACATGTAATGGTTATAATTGATGCACTTAATCTTTAAAAAAAATTATTTCACCCTTTAGTTGACTAGTTGTGTTGTTTTTCTTTAGGGTTCCTGGTGGGGCATTACAATAACAAGTACTGATTATCATTCTCAAGCTTCTTATGATTCGTGATGTTTTCTTCTCCTCATAAAATTGTTGTGGCAATGGTTACTTCATGAGTGCAAATGTATTGTCATGATGGCATTCTGTATTAACTATCTTATAGCTATACTGAAATTGCTCTTTATCCCTCCTGATAGTGAGTACCATAAACAATTATGTATCAAGCATTCAAACATTTTTAAACATTAAGACATACACATCAATAAAAATTTGGCTTTTTTAGTTTCCTTGAGACTTGATAATGTTTATCCTTGTGTTGGTTGTGTATGATCATTGAGACTACGCAATTGCTGCCAATGTTGCTTTCTTCAATACTGTAGTAGATTTCTAAGTATTTGTTCTTGTATAAAACTGTCTTAAATTCTTCTTACAAAGCTACCATGATAGACATGCATTTTGTTTTGTTTCAAGCTTGTGTACTACTTCCTTTCTTTCTATTGTGATATGATTGACACTGTTTGTTATATGGTGCATCTGAAGATATAGGGTTTTACCTGCATCAACTCCAATCATGAAATGACCATTACCTTAAATAGATAATGTATTGTTATAACCATTCTCATTGATGAATTGCAGTAGCTAGGACTGTCAACTTATTGGCATTTCTTCATGGGTATACTATTTGTTGCTCACAGTATTTTATTAGCCCTTTAACCCTCTATGATAGTCCAGATTTTCCTTTATCATTGGCAAGGCTTATATTTGGTTTTGACCTTTGTAGGATTGTGCATATAACTAACAAACTCCCATCTCTGATGGTGATTATCATTTATGGTAATATTTATGGTGAAGGTTTCTTTAGATACTATAATATTCATAGGAGGCGATTGTGCTTTGTGTTTTTGTAGGCTCAAAGTGACTAAGACTATTGTACAATGTTGACTTATTATTTCTCTAATATACCACTCTAATAGGTCTCTAGAGTCTTTATCTCTTCATGACTATCTTTGAATATGTTTTTGAAGGTGCCTTAATTGTCTTAGGTATTGGTATGCTTTGTCATCTAATAAAGATGAGTAGCTCTATAAATTGTGAGTAAAGACTATATATCACAATATTTGTGACTATTGCTATGAAGTTGATTTGCACTATCATAATTGCTCCTATGTATTGATAAAAAGTTTTCCCTTAACAACAATGTTGAATACTACTCTGATTTTATTTCATTCATGGCTACAATAATCTCAATTGTATTTGTGACAACTACATGGAGGCATTATGATGTTGCTTAACTATTTACTATGATAAACTCATTAATATTGCTAGATTGTCTCAAGGCATATGGATCTACTTTATGTCATTTATAAAGCTTTTCAAAATACATCTCATTTTTCTAATGTTAATGCTCTAAAGACCTTTGATTAATTCCCTTTGAAGTCTGTCTCAAGTTATGTGACTATGACTTCTTTAAACATGTATGATTGTGTACTTAAATTGTGATATGGAAAGCTCTATTTTTTATCTATGTTCTGTGTTGAACACATCAGATACTCTATTTATTGTCATTTTGGGATTGTACTATTACATTGTATGATATATTATCCACATTGTCATGCCTGTTATTTTGAATATTCTTGCTATAATGGGCTATCATTTGCTACATTCACTGTCTATAATAGTGGGATTGGTCTTCATGCCTATGCTACTACAAAGATCTTTTGCTACTCTTAGACCTAAAGATGTCATTATATTGAGATTATATTATGCCTTTGTCTCCTCTATTATTAGTTTTATGGGGACTATGATAGGACTGTGTATGATAGCAATAAATCTGCCATTGCTTTGTGTAGTATATCACTTCGTTTGACTTTCTTCCTATTGTTTAACATTCACTTTCCTTGACTGCTATGCTATGAGGGAAATAGCTCTGGCTGTAATATGTTTAACAGTAGATTGCAACTTATTGGCTTTGTAACTTCACTGCACATTAGTTATCTTCTACTTTCTAATGACTATGTTGTTTTCATTGTTACAATGATCTTTGATAATGATGATCATTTATATTCATTTCCTTTAGTCAAAGACTGTTGACTGTAGATGTATCATTTGTCCCTATAATGAATGCTACAGAAGTTTTGAATGATTTGATCTTGGTATATCATTGTGTATTGATAGTATCAATTTTTCACAACCTCCTTATTGATTCTTGATCCCACCTATTCTTCATGAGCCGTTATTAGAATCTTTGATGAACTACCCTATCATTCTTATTAGCCTTTGGATTGTTATGTTGTAGCTATTCTTTGGACACTTTTGTGATGGTTGTAGTCACTTGTTAGATATCTAATGTAGTCTTATTCATTGTTGTATGTTCTCTCATTGAATGACAACTTTTACTATCATTGAGTGACAATAAATGGGACCGTGTATACTATTTTATTCGTTATTTAAGATGATATTAGAGTCTTCTCATGAGTGATAACTTTTATGTTGAGCTCTACCCTTGTGGGAGCCCATTTTAACCCACATACATGATATTTCTGAAATGAAAACCTGTATCTGCACATGAAACAAACAAGTTAGATAAAAACATGGTTCTTGGCGATATCTCATGGCATTTTTTCTGCATTGATTTGATCTGATTTTCTAATATAGTAGTGTAGGCACACTAGGAGTAGCATTGTGCATGTAGGAGTGAAAGGAATGACCCGAAGCTCTAACAAAACCTTTTATCTCTATGTTTGAGCTCATCTTATGGAGTGGACAGCGAAGTTCTCTAATCAACAAAGTTGATCAGGAGACTCTTCTTCAGAACTCATCAACCTATCCAAGCAATGATGGGTTCTTTCTTTCCCTTCTGCATACATTATTTTGTTTCTTTTTGTGTTTGTATTTCTATGATTAGTGTGATCTTTTCTCAGCTACTCCCATGGCTTGTGTGGGATCTTGTAAATAGTTTATTTTTTATAAATAAAAATGTATTACATGCAGATGTTTTATTCATGTATATATTTCTTGATTCAAACATTGCACATTGGAAATAAGATACTTGTATGACATACATATTTATTTATAAAAATGAAAGTTTTGGAAGAATTTTGTGTACCTTTTATCTGCAATACATAAGACCTGTAATAGGTCACCAAAATTTTAGATGTGATAAAATTTTGGTAACAAGAACATCACCAAGCAACATGAATTCCTCTGCAATCATCACAACAAATTGGATAACTAGAATCATCATCATTTCATCACTGAAGCTCAAGAATACTAACAAACTAAAGATATACTTGTGAAGTTCCAAAGCATGAACCATCTGAACTGAGGACACACATAAACATCCCAAACACTCTCCAAAATCCACACAACATAAAGAATCAATTCTAAAGGAACACAAACCAAAAAAGCACATCTCTCCAATATAGAACCAACAAAAAAACCAACCATCACACCGGATCACAAATTTACCTTTAAGTAGGTATCAAGTGACATTTTGAAATGACCACATTTTTCCACTTACATGCATAATGGATCTCACATTGTAAATCATTACTACCTAGAAGACAAAACAATAGCTATAAGCAGCTAAGTCGCTTATAGACATAATTAAAAAATAATAATTGAAATATGATGTACCATTTAGGATTTGTGGATGCATGAAGCTAGGTATAATAGCTACTAGTATCCTTACCCTACTATTTCCCCATCATTTCAATTTCATTCAAACTTATAAGCTGCCTTGAACAATAACTTGTGTTGTTTTAGTCAATTTCATAGGACATAATTGTTACAAATTTTGTCCCACTTTATAATATTCTAGGAAAGTCTCTTAGGTCTGATTTATTGTATAGATGAATTACGTGACTTATTCAAACAAATGTTTGCATCAAAATGTTTTTCAAATATTATAATATATTTTATAATGTATAAATTTTACATAATATGTCAAATAATAATTACTACTTATGGAACACATAATTAACTTTTTCTTGAGACCAACTAGACACTTTTTTATACCACTTTTAATATATATATATATTAAACATATAGTTGGAATGTGATTTCATCTATTTAACACACAAACCAAATCTTATAAATAAAACCAATCAATGAATTACCCCCAAAAGCAATCTCAACATTTGCCAAATGTTGCATATTCCTTGATATTGACCCATTTTAGACATTCATATAACATAACCTAGTTTTTCAAATTCAAATTCTTTCTAATATAAAAAAATAGCACTTTAACAAAAAACTAAAATAAAAATCAATTTGCATAATATGCAATATAATATTCTAATTAACGACTAAAGATGGAGGAAATAGGAAACTAAATCATGGATTTAGCTTCTTCCAACATCCAACAATGAATTTTTCCTACCAAAACACACATTTATGCTACAAAACCTACTCCATTACACTCCTATTCCTCAATATTTGTGTTTTGTGATAATATTTCTCTTAGAAGCATGCACAAAGGCTATGAAGAAATGAAAATTTGAAATATCATGAATGCAAAAAGTTAGAAAAACAAAGTACAAGATAGTTCTAATGTTAGAGTACAAAATTAAACTCAATTGCTAGATTGCTAGATTTCTAGATAGCTTGAAATGGGAGAGGGGATGAGCTTAAATATAAGTTCTTTGCATGGATCCAAGCTGTAGGATAAATGTGGGATAAATATTGGTTTGGAGGTGTAAGCGTGTATCCCATATTCTTTAGCTGAGTGTAATAGGTGGGAGTGAAACAAGAAAAATAGAAGATGGATTTGTTATCCAAGAGATTTGGAAAATGGTTATAAAAATATAATATATTAATTGATTAAATGAATTAATGGAGAATAATCAAGAATATAAGGATTTAAATGGATAATGATGAAATATAATAATATTTTTGATATTATAAAATAATAGATGCCATGGATATTATAATGGAAAATAGGATTATTAAAGAATAGATCCACCTTGATGATGATTACAAAACTGAGATTTTTATAAGATGACACTTTTTAATGGAAATTTTTATGTGTCTACAATGACTATAAGAATATATTGTATTTCTAAAAGAATTCCAAAAATTGTTATAATACATCTAGCAATCACTAAAATATATTGTATAGGATCATGTCAAATCTATAATAGACAATTATTATGATTCAAAATTAATTTAAGGCTAAATAATGTAAAAAGTACAAGAAACATCTTATTTTCACTTTTAATTTTTTTAATATTAAAATTATTATAATCATATTTATTTCATATAAAAATAATAATTAATTTGAAAAACAATCAAATACATCTTCAAAAATTATGGAAAACTTATGTCTACTATTACTGCAATCTTTTTTGGTTTATTTAAGAAAAAGGGCAGTTTAAATTGGTCAAGAAGAAAGGCTTCCTATATTATCGTCAAAAAGAAACAAATATATATTAGGCACCATTGTAGTTCATATGTTTCCATATTGTCCATTTCCAATGCAACCATTCATCCCATATTTTAATACTTCGTAGAAGTTCTATAGATATTCTTCATTTGAAGTCTATTCAAATTTTAGTGGTTAATTGATGGTGAGGTCTAGACCAAATAGATTATATAATTATCTTATTAAACTCATGGTTAAACTCTTTGCTTTTAAAAAAATGATTATAGGAATTATTTTGATTGTGAAAACTATTAGAGTTTTGAGAGTTACCATAATCTTCTATATATTTTCCAAGAGAATAGTCAACTTTCATCCTTTTAAGTTCATTGGTCACTTGTCTTAGATTCAAGTATTTAATTCTTCTAATTTTAATTTTAATCATGAAGTCAAATCCTATTCTACCAATAGGAGGGGTAAAAGTGTATTCAAAATAGAAAGAAAAGTACACCATAAGAAGGAAAAACACCCAACCAAGAAAAGAATACAAAGAAGTATTGTGATCCGCAAGTTGATCCAACACATGAGACAAATCTGGTGATAGTTAACTCCTATCTCCAATAGACAATCCCTCCATAAAGTCAGATGCCCATTTGGCAAGATAATTGGCCACCCCATTCGATTCCCTAGGAATGTAAATGAAATTGATTGACTCAAGGAAGCTACAAAATGAAAGAATCTATCAAATAATAATCTGAAGCTACCAACTAACATCATCCAAGGTTTGTTGATTCAAAAAAGTCACCACTATCTCATAATGAAATTCAACTACAACCCTTTTCCAATGGAGAGAACAACACTGCTCCACCACTTGACCAAAATACCAAGATCCTCCATATAATTGTTAATCCTACGAGGATCCGGTTAATACTTAGAGGGGGGTGTGAAACAGTATTAAGACCAATTGAAACTTTAAACCTGGAATCAAAATTACACTAGATCTGAAACCATTTAACAAATATATCAACTTCTTTAATCAGATCTAGCAATCTCTTTATCAGATTTTCTTAACGCATTAATCAAATCATTTACAACAACTATCAATAATTTCACCACCAAAGAAATCATATAAACTTGATCATTTATTAACTCATTAACCTTATCAATTAGATCAAATACTTTCTCAAACAACTCCTTATCAGTACCAGTAACCTTTGATAAACTTCTCATAAAACATCATAATCGGTGTCTCATAAATAATGCATGAAATGAAACATAAACAAGAACGCCACATGAAAAACATTCCACACATGAACATCATAAGTTTTTTCCGTGGAAACCCAAATAAGGAAAACCCATGGTGGGAGTTGGCACCCACACATATTTGTAATCTTTTGAAGTATGCCCTGTTAGGAGCTTACAATATGCTCAGTTAGGAGCAGACCCTGGTAGGAGTCACCCAGTTACGGGATTTGCATAGTATCCCGGTTAGAAAGTTTATGATCTATTAGGATCAACCTTGTGAGAGGATTTAACACTCTTTTGAGAGTTGTCCTATTAGGGGACTTAAATGTTTAAGGCCTATTAGGACCTACCCGATTAAGGGATTTAACCTTCTACAACTATTAAGGAACAACAATAAGAAAATGATTTGTTACTTGCACTTCTCTTCTTGCTTGATCAGATCTAGTTATACACAATACTCTGCAAATTTGAGGCAGATCTCACACTTCACTTCAACAGCTTAACACATTCTCTAAGACCACCAACATCATAAATATCAACTTTGTCTTCCTAAATAGTCATCTCATCTAGGTCAGCCACAAAACCCTAATTACAACATAAATTTATAATTCAAATCATAAGAGATCATCACATATCGATAAACAGATCATTACAATAAATTACAATGCAATATCAACTGTTGGTTGATCATAACTCATCATGAAAATCCAATCTATACCAAATTCAAACCCTCAAAACACTCTACTAAGCGTTTTGCTAATTCCCAAGAAATTCTTCCTTAAATCGCGCCAAAGAAATAATTAAATCTTTCACATGGGTTGTCTCATTTTACCAACTTCATGTAGACTCATCGTTGATCACCGTCATAACAAAAATCATTACCAATTTGATGATTTCCTCACCAGTCTTAAACCCTACTAAAACCTTAAAAAAATTCATCATAAATTTGAAACACACCTTTCGGTAATCTTCACAAGTTCCAGTTTGGGTCAGATACACCTTTTCATGATACAAGTTCGCCATCCAAACTTCAAATCACCAATCATCGCTGATTGACCGATCCAATCAAAATATCTCTGCTTTACTGGTCAAAGTCCTATTTCACAGACTTTAGTTCCCTGCTGGTAAACCCTATCTTTCGGTAAACCAAATCACTTAGATGCTAAAACGAAACATAAAGAACATCAAGAACATCATTTGACATCAATTCCTATCAATGACAAAACAAATTACCGATCATGCCATCTATTCATAAAATCTCAATCTCTTCATCACAAATAGACTTTTATCCTTTACCCGTGTAGTCATCAGTCTTCAACTACATTAACTCATCTGCATCAGTTATGCCAAATGCCAAAAATCTCCCCCTTTGGCATTGATGACAACACCAATCAGATATACAATCAAAGTAACCTCATCATCTACAACTTGCTTGCTAGTTTCACATCATCTGTCGATCCCTCCTTTTGTCATCTCTCCCTTAACCAATGCTTCACTCAATCTGATCTTCAACTTCCATATCTAATTTCTACTCTTCTCCCCCTTTGACAACAATTCTAAATAATTAAATTCATCACTTGTCTTCAATTCTACTACTACCTCTTCCATTATCTTTGGTGCATAAATTAGAAAAATTATAATAGAGTATTAAATCAGAACTTTAAATTAGACTTGCTCCCTCAAAGGAGTAGCCCGCACCTTCATCAATCCTTAGTGAAAAAAAAACATGAAATCCATAGGATTGATGGATCTCCATCATTGTAGTTCTTCCAATGTAGGGGTCTAACCCCTAGTTTACTTCTAAGATACTCAAAAGTAGCCTTTGGTAAGGGCTTAGTAAAGATATCAACTAACTGGTCTTTACTCTTCACATATTCCATCTTCACCTCCTTTTCTTGAACTCTTTCCCTTAGGAAGTGATACTTCAATTCAATGTGCTTGGTTTTGGAATGAAGTATATGATTCTTAGAAATATTTATTGCACTTGTATTATCACAATAGATAGTCACCGATTCAGACATATCTATCTTGAATCCTTCTATCAAATGTCTCATACATATTGCCTATGTGCAATTCATGGATGTAGCTACATACTTTGCTTCAGCTGTAGATTGAGAAACACAAGTTTGTTTCTTTCTTGTCCATGCCATTAATCTTCCTCCAAGTAGAAAAGCTCCACTATTTGTGCCTTTCAGATACCAAAAAATTCTCTTCAAAGCCACAATGTGACTCTACTTAGGATCTTTTTGAAATCTAGCCACTAATCCAACAACATGAGAAATGTTTGGTCTGCTAGGGACAACATAGTGTAGCTTGCCAATCATAGATTTCTACTCTTTTTCACTAATAGTAGGGGAATCATCCTCCTTTGACAACTTGGAGCCTATCACCATTGGTGTTCCTACTGGCTTGTAGTCTTCCATGCCGAAAGTCTTCAACACCTCTTTGATATACTTGGTATGACAAACAAAGATACCACCATCAGGTTGTTGAGCCTGTAAGCCCATAAAGAACTTTGTTTCAACGGTTAGAAACATTTCAAATTCCTTTTTCATTATATCAGCAAAGTCCATACATATATCATTATTTCCACCAAAAATTATGTCATCAACAAATACTTCTACTATCAGCAACTTGTCTCCATTAGTCTTCAAATAAATGTTGTTGTCCTCACTGTTATATTGGAATCCAATTTTGATCGAATGTGCATGTAATCTCTCATACCATGTTCTTGGTTCCTTCTTTAGACCATATAGTGCTTTGTGCAATTTATACACCATGTCCTTATCATAGATCAAGGAAAGTCCATCCAACTATTCAATGTATACTTCTTCTAGAATCCCATTTAGAAAGGCTGACTTGGTGCCCATTTGGTAAACTTTGAATCCCTTATATGCAACAAATGCCAACAGCATCCTTACTCCTTCTAATCTAGCAACAGGTGAAAATGTTTCACCATAATCCTCACCTTCCTCTTGAGCATACCCTTTGCAAACTAACCTTGCCATGTTTCTTACAATCTTTCCTTCTTCATCCAATTTATTCTTAAAGACCCATTTTGTTCCAATTACATTCTTATCCTCCATCCTAGGGACAAGTGACCATTTTTGATTCTTCTCAATTTGATCTAATTCTTCATTTATTTCATTCACCCAACCATCATCCTTTAGTGCTTCCTTAACTATCCTAGGATCAATTGTAGATATCAAACATGAGTTTTCATGGATCTTTCTCCTCATTTGCACACCTACATTCTTATCATGAATTATTTTCTCTTCTGAATGATTCAATCTAACATATCTCAGTATTGCTTGTGACGGTTCTACATCTTCTTCATCAAGTTCTTCATCTTCTTCCTCATTGTCATCACTTATTGGTTGAACATCCAATTCTGCATTTGTCGGTTCTTCATTAATTTTTACCTCTAGTTTAATGATTGAAAACTTTTTCTCATTGTCATCCCTTTTAGGTTTTTATCTGCTTGTACCTTCAAACTTATTGGATAGATCATTAACTTTTACATTAGTATTTTGAACAATTTTCTTATTTCTCTTATTGTAACATGTATATGCTTTACTCTTAGAAGAGTAACCAAGAAAAATTCCCTAATGAAATTTTGCATCAAATTTCTCAGTGTCGTTATCTCTCTTAATAAAACATTGACTTCCAAAAATTTTAAAATAACTTACACAAGGATTTTTCCCATACCATAGCTCATAGGGTGTCTTATTGTTACCTCTCTTTACCAATACCCGGTTTAGAGTGTATATCGAAGTACTGACCACTTCTCTCAAAAAAAAAATTTTGGATATATTACCCTGCAATAACATAGTTTTTACTGCTTCAACTATTGTTCTTTTCATCCTTTCTACTATGCCATTTTGTTATGGTGTCCTCAGAGTAGACATTTGTCTCTTTATACCCTATTCATCATAATACTTAACAAATTCATCAGATGTGAATTCACCTCCTCCGTCTGATCTTAAACACTTCAAGTTCTTACTGGTTTCCTTCTCAACAAGAGCTTTAAATTATTTAAATTTATTATACGCTTCTTATTTCTCTCTCAAAAATGTCACCACATCATTTTAGAATAGTCATCGATGAAGATCAGGAAATACCTATCACCGTAATAAGTCTTTGTTCTCATAGGGCCACATAGATCAATATGTACCAAATCTAAAACATTCTCAGAAATACAATTCTTTCTCTTGAAATAAATAGAGGTCATCTTACCTATTTGACAATCTTTGCATATCACACTATCCGGTTTGACAAGTTGGGGTAATCCTCTTACAACACTTGACTTGTGAATTGTAACCAAATTATCATAATTAACATGACAACATATTTTATGCCACAACCAATTGTCTTCCCTTCTTGCAACCAGACAATTATTAATATTACTATTCAAATGGAAAAGCTACCTCTAGTTTGCTTCCCGGTAGCAATCAATTAACCATTACCTCCAAGAATTCTGCAGACTCCACTTTTAAACTCAAGCAAATAACCTTTATCATTTATCTGACCAACACTTAAAAGAATATTCTAAAGACCATCAACCCAAAATACATCATCAGCATTACTCTTCCCATTTAGAAAGATTGAACGTTTACCTTTCATCATGTAGGGAGAGTTATTTCCAAATCTAACAACACCTCCATCAAATTCATTAAGGGTTATGAACTTTCTTTTATCTCTAGTCATGTGGTGTGAGAAGCCACTCTTTATGCCACCAACAATTTCTTTGATTCTTTGACCATACTGTGCAATATTCTCTCCTTCAATAATTCTCATGTCATCGAACTTTCCTCTCAAGCTTTCTACTTTGGCTCTTTGAACATGCTCATCTCCTCCATATATTGTCTCTAACTTTTCCCAAACCTCATCTGCAATTACCAATCCTTGAACATAAATATATTTTGAATCAGATAAAGTACTTATAATAGCTTCTAGGGCTTGCATGTTATCTTGTTGTTCTCTGAGTTCATCCAGTGTCAAGGGAGTAGTAGTAGGAGCAACATATGTTGTTTCAACTTGCTTCCAATATTGTGCACCAAGACCTTTGATGTAGATCTTCATTCTGTCTTTCCAGATCTTGTAGTTATCCTTATTGAACTGACGACCCTCTTTCCTCATCATCTTCACTTCTTCGGAATATTTTCCTCAAGCGGTTAGCCTTTCTATGTTGGACACAATGGATCACTGAGAGAGGGGTGAATCAGTGATTTGAACATTTTTTACTTAATTAGAGCTATACCAATTCAATATGAAATATACAAAATGTAGACCGGTTATCAATGCAATGCAAACAAGGTGTGTAGGAGAAATATCTAAAAGATTAATACAATACACACATGAAGATGCAACACATTACACCAAGTGTATGAGGAAAACCTAATGTGGTAAAAACCTCGGTGAGAATAGTTGTTAGAGATCTTCTGCTCAAATCCAGCCTCACACTGAAAAGATCTAATTACAATGTTTAGGGCACCAACCCAAGGAGTACCAATCCTTGATTTATGAACACCAACTTAAAGGAGCACCAATCCCTACACAATTTATAGGCTACAACCTAAAGGAGCTACAACCTATGCACTAAGCACCTACTCAGTGAAAATAATATGAATACTTAGATATACAAATGAGATCCTTGCTGCGAATGAAATTTGGCAGCCCTTGAAGACTTTGCACTACCGACTTCTATCTTACCAGTTTGTATCAACTCAACACACACTGCAACTTAGCCTTTCTGTTGGTTCTAACTCTTCTTAATCTTCTGTCCCTCTGTTTTGTTGAATTCAAATCACACTTGGTCACTCTCTATCAAGTACTACTTGTTTTAGTTTGTCACCTTTTCATTCTATGCTCACTCTACCGGTTTGTTCCTTACCAACTTTAGAATATAATGAACCATTGTAAGTATCCACATTGCAGCTTAATTTTTTTTGTATCAATTATTGTCCTTCTTGGAAATAGCGCTACATGCCATAAATTGTGTAGAATAGCAGGTCATAAAAAGCCAAAATGTAGTAAAGTGGAATGAAAAATAGTGTAGAAAGTGGGTCGAACAGCTAGCTATAAAAGACTAATTTATTTTTCCTATCAATTATTCTCCTTCCCAACTGTAGAATATAATGAACTACCGTAGCTGTTCACCTTAAATTTTTACCTATAAATTATTGTCCTTAAAAATAGCACTACATGACATAAATTGTGTAGAATGACAAGCCATAAAAAAACCAAAATGTAGGAAAGTGAAACTATGGGTCGAACAGCTGACCATAAAAGACCGATTTCTAATGATGGTGATTCGCTTCCTAATTATCTAGTTTATCCTTGCTCCTAATAAATCGCAATGGAGATAAATCAGCTAATAAAGTTTCTTTTCACATCAAATAATTGCACAGGATGCCATAAGGTACAAAAAGGTAAAAGCAATAGCACTGAACCGCGTAAAAGGGTGACCACGAAACAAAGTTTATGCGGTGAATTGTGAATTGTGAATTTGTGAACAATATAGTTTGGATATTTTCACAGAGGCAGAAATATGTTCACATTCGGTTTACATGTGATAGAAAGGTGAGTAAAAGAAAGACAATTGAATTTGTGAGAGCACCAGTTACATTCGGTTTACATGACATAAATTGTGTAGAATAATAGGCCATAGAAGACCGAAATGTAGGAAAGTGAAACTAAAAATAACGTCCAATCACTAATTTAGTTTATCCTTGCTCCTAATAAATCGCAATTGGAATAAATCAGCTCATTGCTCAGGCTCCATCAATAAAGTTTCTTTTCACATCAAATTGTTGTCCTTCCGATTAGAAAAGGCCAAAACAATAAGAAAAAATCTGTGATACATCATGAAACGTTCACATTGCATTCTAGATATTCTAGTTAAAGCTTTCTCCCATCCTTGTCTTTGTACAAAATGTCAAAACAATGGTGTAGACATTGGATCGAATGGCTAGTCATAGAAGAAAAACGATATAAAAATACAAAATAACGATTGGAAAATGGTAATGGTGATGCTCTGCTTCTTTCTACTTGCGTTTAAAATATGTCCCTGAATGCGATATAAAAAAGAAGCCTAACATTTCAATTTTTTCTATTTAATAATTAAATTAAAAATCATAATATAATTATATTATGTTTTTAAATTTATATTCTAATTTTTAATTTAATTATTAAATATAATAAACTATCTTGTCAAGGCTCCATTTTGATGCCTATATAGACAAGTCCATAGACAACTCCATTTATTGGTACCCATAGTGCACATTTATTGGGGTATTTGTGCATAAGTATTGGTCATTTTTGAGGTGGTTGTCAAGGCTCCATTTTGATGCCTATATCTTAAATACATAGTTGAAATATGATTTGATCTCTTTAACAAACAAACCAACTATGATAAATAAAATCAATCAATGAATTACCCCCAAAAATGATCTCAACATTTGCCAAATGTTGCACATTCCTTGATATTGCCCCATTTTACATATTCATATAACATAGCCTATTTTTTCAAATTCAAATTCTTGTCGAAGGGGTTGTTTTCTATTGGTTAAAGAATTGAGTTCTCATTGTGGAGATCAAAGTTCAAATCCTAGAGGGACATCAAATATGGAATTCACAGTTCTGACTCTTAGTCTTCCATAGTTGGCTTCTCATGGTCTTCTATAGGTTGATTCTAGTGTGGTTGCTCGAAATGAACTAATGGTGGTTTCTAATATGTGGATTCTAATTTGTGACTCTTGGCCTTCCACAGGTTGATTCTAGTGTGGTTGCTCAAAATGAGCTAGTATTAGTGTCATGGTTGTGGTTACTCGATATGAGCAAATATTAGTGTCATGTAATGATCTCAAGGTGATTCTTGTACGAGAAAAATATTTGTAAATGATCTAGAATATAAAAAAAAAATATCAAATTCTTTCTAATATAAAAAAATAGCACTTAAGCAAAAAATTCATTTTTCAATTTGCATAATATGCATTTAAATATTCAAATTAACAACAATAAGAATATAGTGTATATTTAAAAGAATTTCAAAAATGATAATAATACATCTAGCAATCATTAAAAATGTATGGTATAGGATTATGTAATAAACAATTATATTTATTCAAAAGTAATTAAAGCATCTTATTTCTTAACTTTTTTAATATTAAAATTATTATAATCATATGTACTATTATATATAAAATAAAATAACTTTTGAAACAATTAAATACATCTTTAAAAAAATGGAAAACTCATGTCTACAACTACTACAATCCTATTTGTTTTATTGAAGACAAAAGATGCTTTAAATTGCTCAACAAAAAAAGGCTTACTATTACTATTCCTAATTAAGTAATTATTTTTAATCTATTTAAATTCATAGACACAATCATATTATATTACTATCTCATTATTATCCTCAAAAGGAAACACATATATATCAAGTACCATTGTAGTGCATATGTCTCCATATTTTCCACTTCCACTACAACCATTCATCCCATTTTTTAATACTTCTTAGTATTGAACTAATTATATTATTTATTTGTATTCTATTCAACTTTTAGTTATCAATTTATTGGTGAAGTCTAGATGAAATAGATAATAGATTTATCTCATTAAGGCTCACTAAGTTTGTATGGCTCCTTATGCCTAATTTGTAATATCCAATGAGCTAGAAGTAAACCCATAGTTTCACATATTACTCCATTATCTATTAGGTCTCTAATGGTTAAACTCTTTATATTAAAAAAAATTTATTATAGGAACTATTTTGATTGTGAAAACTATTATAGGTTTGAGTGTTACCATAATATTCTACTTTTTCTCCAAGATAATGGTCAACTTTCATCCTTGTAAGCTCATCGATCACTTGTATAAGAATCAAGTTTTTAATTCTTCTAATTTTAATGTCAATAAAAAAGTTAAATCCTAGATTCAAATTATATGCATAATGACACGATTTTCTAATTGGCTAACTATATAGTAGTTGTACACACTTAATTTTCTACTTGTTATTCAAAGAATGAATTTATAAAAGGCTATGTCATACTAAAAATAGCATGATTATTTTAGAGTTAACTAAGTATCATAGGGGTAGGATAACCTTGTTCCAAGGTCTAGTGACACATTAATTAATTCTACATTTGAAGAATAATCTTTTGTATAGGGTTTAGTAGAGGTTATTTTTAAGGATAATATTAATAGTTGGGTTTGACATTATAGAATATCCTAATTAATGTAAAGATACCATACCTATCCTTTCAAATGATCCATCTATTGTTATAACATGACTACTCCTGAGTGTGCAATATCTAAAGTATACATAGTCACTTACATTATCCTCAGAAATAATCTAGTTAGGTTCCAAAACATTAACATATGCTTGAACAATGACTACTACAATTTTAGTATATGGATTTACTAGGTTTTTGAATCATTTGTGAAATATAGTGTTGAAAAAATTTACAGACTCATTAGAATCTCTTTTGTTGAACACCTAGTAGGACTGAGAGGGGGGGCGAATCAATCTAGATTTTCAAAAATAGTTATTGATAAAGTTATTTAATATCAACATTTTAATCATCGACACATCAAACAGAAACGCATTAACACATGAACACTAGATACACGTGGAAAGCCAACATAAGAAAAAACCATGGTGAGAATCTAGCTCACAATATAATAACAATGTTTACAACTTTTTACACTTTAAGCTAAGGAGAACAAACACTTAAAGGACTTACAAAATTAAGGTGCACTACCTTAGGCAAGATACAAAGGACTTGTGCAACTCAAGAACACTTGACGACAAGATACAAACTGTTGCCAAAGGACCCATTGTCAATAACAATGAATGAAATAGCTGGATTGAAATTGAGAAGGATTATTCTCATCATGAAAATTTCCTTGAATAATAATCAAGAGACCAATAACATGGCAAACATCTCTGACAATCTCCAATGTCACAACACTCTATCTTCTAGAATATATCAGCTTTAAAGCTCTTCTCAAACTAATTTTTTCATCACCACAAACTCAAATATGTTGGTGAATCATTCACATATACTTCTCACACAATTCACTTCTCATCCATTCTTGCTTGAGATAATAATTAGCTAAAAAATATTGAACTATAATTAAACCATCATTGACATTGTTGTTTTAATGATACTTCTAGAAGGGTTTAAGATTAAATTATATTGCAAATTATTATGATAGGATAAAACTTAGTGGTATTGATATTATCAAATGTCGCATAGAGTGTTGTTATTCACTTTTGACAAAATTTAGTAAGTTTCTACATTATTGGCTATTCATTTATTATTGATAAGAGAATTTAATTAATAATAATAATAATTTATAAATAGGTGCTATACTATAATAGCTACTATAAAATTTATGTTGAAGGCATGCAAGATTTCGACCTGGACCTCTCCAAGAAATTTTCTCAGTCCTAGCAAAAGGGGAAAGTGAACATAGTCGATTAGCCTTTAGGATCACTCTAGACATGAATGTTGCTATCACCCATTTACTGCAGAAGGGAACAATTTTCTCAAAGAAGGTGAAAGGGTCCTATAAGGAGGAATTTAAGAGATTTTTCAAGCCCAAGAAAAGGGTTCCAAGGTTACAAATTAGGTATAATAGAAAATAACTACCAGATATTTGGAAGGATGCTACCCTTTTGTTGATGAAATTATTCACTCTGGATGCATAGCTTAAAAGATTCATATTTAAATTTTCTTGATGCTAAACCATCTCAAGTATGGTATTAAATCGAATATTTCCTATTAGGTCTATTCTTGTTCGACTTAATAGATAACTAGAGGCAAGTCCAAAATCTCCCTTCCCCTTCATCTTGGGTTAATTCTTAGACTCTAAAACTTTCATCTAGCATTAACCCCATCTAGTAGGTCCTTATTAAGTCTTCGTAGCCTCTCATCAGATCCTAATTTAGTGATGGAGCTCTCAAATTCTCCATTGAGAAAGGTAATCCTAATGCTAGCTCCTCTTCTAAACCCAAGTTACTATAATGATAAAAAAAATAGGGTTTCCACCACAAGAAGGAAGAAACCACTAATTTTATGACTTGAGGACCATTAGAATAGGGAAAGATAGGAATTAGATAGATCTAAATCAGAGAGGTCTAAATGTTGATCTAATTCTAGGGGGGTTCCTCTTCTTTCCCTTGAGTTGAATTGAATTTTTGAAGATGCTAATATCAGGTTAAATTGGTTGAAATTAAAGTAAATATGCATGAATAGTGAGCTACTATCATCGGATCAAGCCATGAACTTGGATCTGATGATTGTAAGAGGATTTAGACCTATTCCTAGAAAGAGCTCTTGATTTGTTGGGACCAATGTCCAAATGTTTTGCACTCCAATGGGGAATGATTCATATTTGTAAATCAATCTTATCCTAAATATTGTAGTTCCTTACCTACTTCTTATACATATAAAGAAGGGGAGAATGGTTGGAAATAAAGACTTTCCTAAGTCTAACCCCAGTTGACGAATTAATATTTAATGAAATGTTGAAAATAATTGTCTAAATAATGGAAAGATATTCTTGAGATTTGCAATGACCGATAATGATGCTTTGCTTCTTGGATGTAATCACATATGTTGTTTGAAATTCTATGAACATGAAAACACCCTAATGACACACACAAGCTTGCATATTAATGTTGTAATTTTCTCCACAATGGTTGAATGAAGAATATTCAACCTTGAAGACCTCTAGAAATGCTTGATGATAAACACTTCAATGCTTGAACGCTTGATTGCTTGAATAACATTGCTAGGATGAAATTAGGTTCATCAAATATCTTTATATATTAGAATGTAGATAAATTTACAAATTAGACCAACCTCCAATGATCATATTGACCCACCAATTTATTTTCTTGCTAGAAAAATAGGTCTCACCCTCTTCTTTAAAATTGGGCCCCAAAAAGGGCGGCTAGGATGCTGGGCCCTCTGGTCCAAGACAAGGCACTAGCGTTCTGGTCCTCTGCAAGTAGGGACCAAATTTTGGGCCAAAGGAGGATAAAACCTCCCTAAGGAATCACTTGGTAGGTGTTTGAGGTATAAAAGTTGGATTTAAGCCATTGAATGAACCTAGATAGGATGTGAGGGAGATATGTGCTAAAGTAGAGGCAAAATTATGAGGTGTAAATTGGTCTAGTTAAAATTTATGATGCTACATTTATCCCCCACTTTAACGGGATTATGAGCCTATGCAAATACTCACAATAAATTAGACAAAAGAGAGATGAAGGAGAGGAGAAAAGGAGCACAATAACAAGGAGTATAAGACATCACTAATTTTAAGGAGACAATTCCCCAATCTTAGGATCTTAAGTCACTTAAACACATGTAACGACACACAAAATAAGACAAAAATGAAAAGAAAAAAAAGCCAATCAAAGAAAAAAAGGAAAAAGACACACAATAGAAAGTCTAAAGACCAAGAACAAGACCTCAAGTCAACTAGCTGAAGAGACCTTGACATTAAAATGTCTCAACAACAAATATCATTCTTGAAAAAATCTATCTCAAGAACACAAGCGATCACATAAAAGAGAAAAGAACAAATCATCCATGAGCCACCAATAATAAAGCTATGAGCCCATGAGAAGAAGGAAAGAGAGAATATGGATACATGATAGATGTGCTTGTCTATGTGATCCATGTGAAGAATGATGAGAAAGGACATGGATGCACACTCTAGATGTGCTTTTCTAGGTGATCCATTCTGGAGAGGAGAGTAGGAATAGTCTAGCTATATTCTACTAGTTCCACTTATCCTCATGTATGTGTGCAAGTGATGTCTTGTTTGAAATATATAGCACCCCGTATAATATTTTGATTTCTCTAGTTGTGAGCATGCATCAACCTATTTAAGACATGTAATGAAAATACAAATTCCAAGAGGTGAGTGTTTAGTATCGGGAATATCTCATTTAAGAGTTTGTTTTCTCTAGTTTTGAGATTGTGTAACCCTATTTAGGACAGAGACATGCCTTTTTTTGAGGACATCCCGAGTAAGAGTTTGTTTTCTCTAGTTTTGGGAATGTGCACCCTATGTAGGACATATATCAAATGCAAATTCCAAGGAGCGAATATCTTGATCCAAGCATGAAGAATCTCATATAGGAGTTTGTTTTCTCTATTTTTGAGAATGAACATCTTATTTAAGGGCATGTGCACCCAGTTGTGGTACCAAAAGGGGGTCTTAAGATGCCACTTTTTTCTGAAATCAGCAAAGTATGAACTTCAATGACAAATTGAACATAGTTACACTCCAAATAAGAAGATGCAACAAGAACAAGAGTTAGAGTTCTTCGAGTCTACTTTCTAAACTACTAAATTGTTTTGAAAATGGTGGAGATTAAGGGCTTCAAAAAGGGGGGCCACAAAAAGTGGTCTTGTTTTTATGCAAAAAACATAAGATAGCATCTATTGTGGCCCCCTAAAATGTTAAATTTTTTTTTGAATTTTGAAAATCATTTCAATGAGAAATTAGCTAACACCTTGCAGTTTATGCCAGATTTTTCGGCTAATTTTTTAATGAGTACATGATTTTTTACTAATTTTTGAAGTGGACACATCTTGAAAAAAAGATATTTGAGCATTCTCTCCCCTAAAATCATTGAAAAATAATTGAAAATCAAAACTTTTTTTTTTAAATTGTGTATAATGGAGTCTAGTTTCAAAAAAAGTAAGTTTCTTCAAAATCCAATGAACGTGTAAAAAACTATAGCCAAAATAGTGCATGTTGGTTTTTGACAGAAAACAAACACACTAACAAAAGAAATTATATAAATGAAAACCTTAACAAAATCAAAATGTGAAAAAAATTACATGCTTGGATAGCTAAGAGAGAGCTTGAAGTCGCTATGGTGTTTTTTTTAATTTCATTGAAACACGTACAAAATTGATGGAGAGCACGGCCATAAATATGTTAAATTTTTTAATCTTCTAATAACAAAACATCTCAGGCCTAAAATGGTCATCCAAACCTTTGGGTTGGATGCCCAAGTGCAATCCAACCCAAAGGGTTGGTGGTTTCCAAATAAAACCATTTGGCGAGCGCAAAATATGGCACGTGCCAAATTAAAAAAAATAACTTTTCACATTTGGCGCGTGCCAAATTTGGCGCTCGCCAAATGCTCTATGTTATCCAATTTTTCATTTTGGGAACATTTTTCAACTTGGGCATAAGTTATACCCACCCGGCAAGAGAATATATACATGAAATATAACATTTAAAACTTATACTTTAAGTTATATTTCATGTATATATTGGCAAGATGTTTGAGAGTGGTTTCAGCTCTATAGGATCTACAATGTAGATTCTAATTTTTAGAGGATCATATAAAATTTCAGACAGTCAAATTTTTAGTAATCAAAATGTCAAATTTCAGTAATCAACATGCTCCTATTATCATTCTTTAGCTCTCTATCTCACTCTCTTTATCTTCCCCAAACTCTAGGTATATCCCATCCTGTCTATCTTTCATTCCTTTCTTATACCCCCATTTCTATCCATGACTCCCTCCCTCTCTCTTCTACTCTCTCACTCTCTTATTGTTTGCCTCCCCTCCCACTCCTTTCTCTTGGTCCCTATCTATACATTCAATCCTCTCTCTCCCCATATCTAGGGCTCTCCCTCCCTCCCTATTCACCTCACTACCACTCCCTTCCCATATTATTACCCACCTCTCTCTCCCCTTCTAGGTTTCTCACTTATCTAATTGTCCACCCTCTAGTTCTCTCCCTCCCTCACCACCTTTCTCTCCCTTCCCCTTACCCCTATCTATTTATGAACTCTCTCCCTCTCTTCTCTCTCTCCAAACCTATCTATCTCCTCATTTGCTAGGTCTGTCACTCCCTCCATGTCTACCTCTCCATCCATCCCCTCTTACCCATCTCTTTGTTCTTATATCTCTTCTCTTCTCCATCCTTCTCCTCTATACTTATCTCCCTTCATTTCTTCCCCTCTCCCCCTATATCTCCCTCCCCCAATATCTCTTCTCTCTTCCTCTCTTATTCTCTCTCTTCATTGTCTAGGTCATTACCTCTCCATCCCACCCTCTCTAGGTTTCTCCCCCTTCTTCTCCACCTATCTACCTCTGCATATAGGTCTTGTTACCCACCTCTCTTTATCCCCCTTTATCTATCTCACTCTTTTCTTTCCATCTAAGTGTATCACCTATCTATACATCCCCTCTATCTCTCTCTCTCTCTCTCTCTCTCTCTCTCTCTCTCTCTCTCTCTCTCTCTCTCTCTCTCTCTCTCTCTCTCTCTCTCTCTCTCTCTCTCTCTCTCTCTCTCTCTCTCTCTCTCTCTCTTAACTCTATCCCTTTATGAACTCCCTCCTCTTCTCTTCCTCCCCTTACCTCTTTATCTCCTTCTTCCATAGGTCTCTCACTTTCTCCATGACTACCTCTCCATTTATCCCCTCTTACTCCTCTCTTTTTTCTTTTGTCTCTCCTCTTCTATCTACCCCACTCTTGAGGTATATCCCTCCCTTCTCTTCTCCCTCTCTATCTCCTTATCCATACATACCCCCATATATATCTCTCTCCCCCACTTTGTTATTCTCTCTTCCTCTTATATTCTCTCTCTCTACATTCTAGGTCATAAACTCTCTCTCCCCTCTCTAGGTTTCTCACTTCCATCTTCTCCACCTATCTACCTTTGCATCATCTCTTATTACTCACCTCTCTCTCTCTCTCTCTCTCTCTCTCTCTCTCTCTCTCTCTCTCTCTCTCTCTCTCTCTCTCTCTCTCTCTCTCTCTCTCTCTCTCTCTCTCTCTCTCTCTCTCTCTCTCTCTATCTCAATCCTCTCTCTTGTCATCTAGAGGTCTCTCATCTCTCCTTCCCCATATAGTTCTCTCACCTATCTATTTGTCCCCTCTCTAGTTATCTCCCATTAGGACTTTATATGGTCCCAAGGGGTCATATGGTGTTGATAGATAGACCTAGATAGGGAGAGAGAGAAGTGACATAGATAGAGGGGGATATAGAGAGGTGGCTAGTTATACAAGGATGGATAATTATAGAGGTAGAAAGGGAGGAAGGGAGAAACCTAAATAATAGAGAGAGAGAGAGAGAGAGCAAGGGGATGAGGGTAAGGAGGGATGGGGGATCGAGATGGAGAGAGGAAGAAAGGGAGAGAAACCTAGAGAGGGGAGAGAAAGGTGAGAGAGAGAGAGAGAGAGAGGAATATGGAGTGATAGAAAGAAGTATCAATACAACCAATACCCCTAATCTTATGTAAGGGAGAGACTAAGAGACCAAGAGAGGGAAGAGGTAGATAGGTAAGGGAGGGAGAGAAGAAAATAAGAGAGAAAGAGGGGTAAGGAGGTAGAGAGGAAATAATTATAGACCTAGATAGGGAGAGAGAGCAATGACATAGATAGAGGGGGAGATACATGTGGGTAATGAGACAAAGATGGAGAGGTAGAAAGGTAAAGAAGAAGGGAAGGAGAAACATCAGTATAGAGAGAGGTTGGGAAGAAGAGGTAGTGATCAAGAGAACAAATAGAGAGTCAAGAGAAATAATAGGAGGAGAAGAGAGATGTTAAAATAGGTCACATGGTGTCTTCAGGGGTCATATGGTCATATGGTGTCTTAAGGGGTCATATAGTGTCGTGAGGGGTCATATGGGGTCCTAAGGGGTCATATGGTGGCCTGAGGATCATATAGTGTCCCAAAGGGACATATGGTGTCATTAAAGTTCATATGGTGTCCTATGGGGTCATATGGCATCGCTAGGGATCATTTGGGTTCCTAAGGGGCCACACATGTGTTAGAACACCATATGACCCATTAGGAGATCATATGGTCATAAGGGGTCATATGGTGTACTAAGGGGTCATAAGGTGTTTTTAGGATTCATATGGAGTTCTAAGGGACCACACATGTGTTAAAACACCATAAGATCCCTAATGACACCATAAGACCCATTAGGATATCAAATGGTCCTAAGGGGTCATATAGTGTTGTTAGGGGTCATATGGGGTCCTAAGGGCACACACGTGTTATAACACCATATGACCCCTTAGGACATCATTTTATCCTAAGGGGTCATATGGTGTCCTAAGGGGTCATGTCATGTACTAGGATATTAAAGTGGCTTATATGGTGTCTTAGGGGGTCATATGGTGTCCTAAGGGGTCATATGGTGTCCCAAGGGGTAATGTGGGGTCTTAAGGGGTCATATGGTTTCCTAAGGGTATATAGTGTCCTAAGGGGTCATATGGTGTTGTTAGAGGTCATATGGTGTCCTAAGGGGTCATATGGTGTCATTAGGGGTCATTTGGGGTCCTAAAGGGCCACACATGTGTTAGAACACCATATGAACCCTTAGGACCCCATATGACTCCCTCTCTTCTCTCTTTTTCTCCTCTCTCTCCCCTCTCTAGGTCTCTCCTATGTAATCTCTCTTTCTCTCTCTCACCTTCCCTACTTATCACCATATCTATCCTTACCTCCATCTCTATTTGTTCTCTTTATCACTACCTCTCCCACCCAACTTCTCTCTCCATCCTTATGTTTCTCCTTCCCTCCATCTCTACCTCTCTACCACTCCCTCTTTGTATCATTACCCACCTCTCTCTCCCACTCTATCTCCCTCACCTCTATCTTTCCACCCTTGGTCTCTCACCTCTCTCTTCCTCGGCTCTAGACCTCTCACCTCTATATCTCTATCTCTTCTCTAATTCTTTCCTCTCCACCCCCTTACCCATCTTTCTCTCTTCGTGAACTTATCACTCTTATTTTTTTCTCTCTCCCCCTCACCTATCTACCTCTTATCTCTCTATCTAAATATGGTCATATGGTGTCCTAAGGTGTCATATGGTGTCCTAAGGGGTCATCTGAATTCCTAAGGGGTCATATGGTTCCCTCAAGGTCATATAGTGTCCTAAGGGGTCATATGGTATCCTCAAGGATCATGTCATGTAGTGGGATGTTTAAAGTGGTCATATGGTGTCCTAATGGGTCATATGGGGTCCTACGAGGCCACACATGTGTTGGAACATCATATGACCTTTTAGGACATCATGTGGTCCTAAGGGTTCATATGGTGTCCTAAGGGGTCATATGGTGTCTGAAGGGGTGATTTCATGTACTAGGATGTTAAAATGGATCATATGGTGTCCTAAGGGGTCATATGGTGTCTTAGGGAGTCATATGGTGTCATGAGGGGTCCTATGGGATCATATGGTGTCCTAAGGGGTCATATGGTGTCTTTAGGGGTCATTTGGGGCCACACATATGTTAGAGCACCATATGACCCCTTAGGACACAATATGACACATTAGGACATTATATGGTCTTGAGGGGTCATATGGTGTTGTAAGGGGTCATACAGGGTCCTACGGGGCCACAAATGTGTTAGAACATCATATGACTCTTTAGGACACCATATGACCCATTAGGACATCATATGGTCCTAATAGGTCATATGGTGTTTCTAGGGGTCATATGTGGTCCTAAGGGTCCATAAAAATTTTAGGACACCATATGACCCATTAGGACATATGGTTTCCTAAGGGGTGATATCATGTACTAGGATGTTAAAAGTGGTCATATGGCATCCTAAAGGGTCATATGGTGTTGTTAGGAGACATATGGGGTCCTAAGGGGTCATATGGTGTCATTAGGGGTCATATGGGGTCTTATAGGGCCATACATGTGTTAAGACACCATATGACCCCTTAGGACATCATATTGTCCTGAGGGGTCACATGGTGTGCTAAAGGGTCATGTCGTACATACCAAGATGTTAAATATGGTCATATGGGGTCCTAAGGGACCATACATGTGTTAGAAGACCATATGACCCCTCAAGACACCATATGACCCCTTAAGACATCATATTGTCCTAAAGGGTCATATGGTGTCTTAAGTGGTCATGTCATGTACTAGGAGGTTAAAAGGGGTCATATGGTGTCTTAAGGGGTTAAATGGTGTCTTGAGGGGTCATATGGTGTCTTGAGGGGTTATATGGTGTCCTAAGGGGTCATATGGTGTCATTAGGGGTCATATGGGATCCTAACAGAAGGGAGATGTGATGACCTAGAGAGGGGAGGGAGAGAGAAGATGAGAGAGGGGAGAATAAAGAGAAAGAGAGAGCTAAGAAGAGAGGGAGAGATGGGTAGGGAGTGATTGAGAAAGAGAGAGTGAAGAAGTAGATAGGTAAGGGATGTTAGTTAGATGAGAGGGGGGGTGAATCAGATAAACTCACAATTCAATATATTCATCATATTCAACCTCGGTAGAACTTACTTGATATGCAACTATGACTGTAAATCATTCAAACTCATAAACTGATAAACTTGAAATATCAAAACACATTTAACACCAGATTTAACATGGAAACCCAAATAGGGAAAAACCACTGTGGGATTTTGGACCCACAAAGAAAATATACTCTTCTAGAGTATGCTCGATTAAAAGCCAATCCTGTTAAAGATTACATAAACACATTGCTACATGTGACCCGGTCAAGGGATTTCCCTCAGATTTATCAGAATCTAGCACTTTGTTAGAAGTGACCTTGTCAAAGGATTTCAAACACTCATTCAGAATGTTACCTTGCTAGAGGATTTACAAATAAGACTGTTAGGTTCACTCGGTTAAGAGATTTCCTGTCACTTACAGAAATAAATAATAGTAATAAAATATATCTGCAACTTCACATCTGAAATGTTGAAAAAGACTCTATGTGCTCACAATAATCTTGTCATACGACTTATCTTCCTCCTTGTTGGGCCTCTCAATCTATTCTTCAATCATATATTTAATCTTCTATACTCGGTAATCACAACTGCAGTATCACTGCTCTTCTATTTGCCCACATACTTTGTTCATCAACTTTTCCTTATTTATAAGCAATTCCTAACTGCGTAATCCCCTTAATCACATTTCCCATGATTAATCTTAGCCATCAGATCATCAAACTTGACTAGGTTCATTGAATCCTTCGTGTTGAAAAATGTTTTATCTTGCCTTGAAACTTGTATTTCTTCCTTGGTACTTGTGCTCAGATTTGACCGTTCATAAAGGGAGATGGGTAAGATGCGATGGAGAGAGAGGTGGAGAGGAAGGCAGAGAACTAGAGAGGGGATAGATAGAGAGATGAGATATTTAGACGGTGAGAGAGAGGTTAAATACCTAGATGGGAGAGAGAGGGGAGAGATACACAAAGGGGAATAGAGATAGGTGCCTAATGAGACATGGATGTAGAAATCTAGAGGTGGATAGATAATGAGGAAGAAACATAGAAATTTTTGAGAGGGAGGGAGTGAAAGTAGGAGGAATAGGTGACGACCTACACAATGGAGAGAGGGAATAGATAAAATAGCAAAGAGATGAGTAAGAGGGCATGGTTGGAGAGGTAGACATGGAGGGAGTAAAAGAAATAGGGAATGAGGAGATAGATAGGTGTGGAGAGAGAGAGAGAGAGAGAGAGAGAGAGAGAGAGAGAGAGAGAGAGAGAGAAAGATTTCATAAATGGATAGGGGTAAGGGAGAGAAAGGTGGAGATAGAAGGAGAGAACTAGAGGGTGGACAATTAGATAGGTGAGAAACCTAAAGGAGGAGAGAGAGGTGGGTAATAATATAAGGAGGGAGGGAGGGTGAGACCTAGATATGGGGAGAGAGGGGATAGAAGGGATAGGCATTAACCGAGAGAGAGAGAGAGAGAGATGTCATAAATGGAAAGGTGGAGATAGAAGGAGAAAACTAGAGGGTGGAGAATTAGATAGGTGAGAAACCTAAAGGAGTAGAGAGAGGTGGGTAATAATATAAGGGGGGAGGGAGGGTAAGACGTAGATATGGGGAGAGAGAGGATAGAAGGGATAGGCATTAACCAAGAGAATGGAGAGGGAGGGGAAAAAATATTAAGAGAATGACAAAGAAGAAGAGAAACGGAAGGACTCAAGGATAAAAATGTGATTAAGGAAGGAATGAAAGGCATAGAGAGTGGGATATACTTAAAGAGAAGAGAGAGAAGTGAGAGAGATAAGAGCGGAAGAGAGATATAGAGATAAAAAATGCTAATAGGAGCATGCTGATTACTGAAATTTGACATGTTGATTATTGAAAGTTGACTAAGTCTGAAATTTATATGATCCTCTAAAAACTAGAATCTACATTATAGCTCCTATAGAGATGAAACCACTCTCAAACATCCTACCAATATATACCTTGAAATATAACTTAAAGTATAAGAAACAAAAAAGACATATTGAAATGTGACTTATACTTAAATGTTATATTTCATGTATATATTCTCTTGCCAAGTAGGTATAAGTTGTGCGCAAGTTGAAAAATGTTCCCAAAATGAAAAATTGGATAATGCAGAGCATTTGGCATTCGCCAAATGCAAAAAATTGACTTTTCACATTTGGCGAGTGCCAAATTTGGTGCGCACCAAACGTGAAAATTTAAAATTTTGAATTTGGTGAGCACCACATAGGGTGAGCACCATATTTGGTGCTCACCAAATAGTTTGTATTGGGGAATACCAACCCTTTGGGTTGGATTTTCCTTGGGCATCCAACCCAAAGGTTTGGACGATCTTTTAATGTCAATGATGCGTTTTTATGAAAAGATTAAAAGTGGCACCTTTTTGGTAACACAACTTGGTGCACATACCCATACCATCATTTAGCAATCAAATATACCTTTCTTTTGACTATTCAAAATCAAAACTTTGATATCATGGGTAAAAGTTATGTCCATTTGGAAATTATAGCTATATTAGGCTTATGGAGGGCTAGGGTGGTCATATAGTGCTAACACCGAGCTGATATAATTAAATAACATGTGTATGGAGTCCAAGTGATGACAATATGGGATAAACATAGGAGGCAAAATTCAATATTGAATTACAAAATTTATTTAAATATAAGTTAATTTTTTTATTTCTAATTTTTCAAAAGCCTAATGTAGCATTTAAATTTGGTTTGATTTTATTTGAACTATAGCCTATGGAGGCGGCTATATTTTTGGACCCACTAGGTCAAGAGCTTAAGACTGGTGGCTAAGATCACCAACCTAGAAAAACCCATTTGTAGCAAGTGGTATAACATGGTATACCATGCTTGTAGCAACAGGGTATGGGAACTAGGTGGACCAACCTAGCCTTATTTTTTATTATTATTAATTTTCTTCTTTTCAAGGAGATTTTTTTTCTCTACGAATCACCCTTGTATGATGATGCAAAGCCTCGAGGAACAAAGGCTTCACACACAACTCACTCTACAAGACACCCAATTAAGGTCTCAACATTCATTAATCCTTGGACAATCTTATCAACGTCATATCAGGACACCTCTAAATTCCCGTTTGTTCAATGGGACCCTCTTTTGATCCACAAACAACTCATTGAGATACTACTTCTCAGATCAAGTGTCTCATTGACACCAACTCTCCTATATACGCCTATGACCGACCTAGATTATGACACATCCAACATTGCAGAGCAGTAATAGACCCTATATAACCTCTTGTCTAACCATATAGACATTGACTACAACCATGACAACACCCGTTTGTTTGTACAAATTCAACCAAGGTAATTTGCCCTCTAGAAGGTACCTATTCCTTTTAGCCCCGGTTTGAGCCTTTAAGGGAAAAACATTGAAATATTCCCTAATGAAACCCTAGAATCTTGACACTTTTAGAAACTAGTTTTGATTACACAAAACATTTCATAAACTTAGACTCCAACTCTTACATTGACTGGGTCAAATGTTGCTGCTAAAGGAGGCCAAATAGGGCTTTTAGGCCACTTTTACAAAGAAACCACATACAAAAGGCTTGATCCAATGACACCAATGGATGGTAAAGGTCTTCACACATCCCAAAACAAAATCCACCATTATATAGGGTCCAACATTCTTGGTTTTCTCTCTGCATAATTATTAATAGTCTAAACCCGCTAGTCACATGAGGATGCCTAGCTTAGGGTTTACTCCCAAAATTCACCAATTCAATGGCCCACTCAAAAACTTTCAAAATATTAAAGTATACTATCTCCTGTACAATTCTTAAGATTTTGAGCCAATTTGGCTAGAGGAATATGGGGTCAAGAAAGTATTTCCTCGAAAAGCCTGGTTTTGGAGGATTTTCAGACCACCATTCATAAAAATGCAGATATCTTCCTTATTTCTCAATATTTTCATACCAAATCACATCCAAATGAACATAAAATTAGAGGTATATTTAAATCAATGATTTAGCCTATACATGGAGTCCATACAATTATCGTACAAGGCACTGTTACAGAAAAATTGTGTAAATTTCTAAGTGTTTATTGAATTTGATCATCGTCTTACATCCAAACATCATCATCATACTTTATTCTTGAACTCCAATTCCTTAATAAAGGTTTCTCAAACTTTCTCAACCGACTCCAAATGAAATTTGAATTAGGTAGCCATTGGAGGGATATTAGTTACAAGTTGACAACAAAAGTTATCACCAAAACTTCACAACTTTGCACAAAACTTGACAACCTATGACATCTACCTATGTAACCTATTAGGAAACATCATAAACCTTACA
This sequence comes from Cryptomeria japonica, assembly GCF_030272615.1. Lineage (NCBI taxonomy): Eukaryota > Viridiplantae > Streptophyta > Pinopsida > Cupressales > Cupressaceae > Cryptomeria > Cryptomeria japonica. The sequence continues at coordinate 511,045,098 of NC_081415.1, read as the reverse complement.
AATAGGCCACATAGGAGCCAAAGTACAACACTTAGACATTTTGGATGTCATTTGACCATGGTTCACCAAATAGGTCCTAAACAGCTCACAACTACAAAATGGCACCAAGGACTTACATGGATAATTAAAACAAAAATGATTGGTCTTAAAAGACCTTATTACAACTTAAAACATTCAAGAAACCTATAAAAACCTCTAAGAGCCTTCATTTCTCAAATTGTCTTCAAAGTCTACAAGGTGCTCCTACACCATATGACCATATAATCCAAGTTAAGTAAAAAAAAATATTTTCTTAAGTGGCCAGATAGAGTAATTATTTTTCAATCTTTATTTATTTTCCATCTTGGATCTATTGGCAAGGTCTATTTTTTTAGGAGTTTATTTGTCAAAATCTCTCCATAAAGTGCTCATATGAAGCACATCTCGAAAACTCTTTTCATCAAACATTTTTCAAACCCTAGATTTCTAATAAACTAAAAAAAACTATAAATCTAGAATCCCTAATCTACGAAACAACAATTTCCAAAAATCTCCCATAACTTGAAATTTCTTAGAACTTGAGAAAACCCTCAAGAGGGAAAGTCCCAACCTCCAAAAATATATATGCTCCATTTATTATTTAGCATTAAAACATTATGACACTCTTATTAAACTTTCATTATTTATTCTTAAACATCAAGCTCCCCAATGCACTTTCTATGTGTCTAAGCATGAATTAGCACATCCCATGAAATGCAACATATACACACTCACAAGAGAAACTCAATACATAATAATCCACCCACCTAAACAATGTTAGGTGCTAAATATGTGCTTTCTTTTATAGACTAAATCTCACCTAACACAACCAAGTGGCTAGCTAAAATCATGCACCTCAAAACAGTAAGTATATAGAACTATTAAGCCCTCTTAATAATTAACTATTTAATATATTCCACACATTAAATATCTAATCCAATGTTACATGTGAGTTTACAAGTAGACCCAAATAAATATTAAATATATGCATCTTGTAGATGCACTACAAATAAACATTTATTTCTTTGACATAATTAAAATGTTGCATTGTATCCAAGGTGTCTAATGCCTATCCTAACATATTATATTAATAGTGATTGTAGACACCTAAAATTGTCCTAGTTTAATTAAAAATATATATTTTTTTATTTAATTAATTCATTTATCTTCTTCTAGCCCTTTCCTGATTTAAATAAATATTTTTATTTATTTAATCAGCCTCACTTCTTCTATTAATTAAATAAATATTTATATTTATTTAATTCATTCATTCATTAACTTTTTCCTCTATGACACATGTCAAATTCATCTCTTAATTTTCCTCTACCTAACCCCTTATTATTTTATTATTTCTTCTACCTACCCTTTAATCCTAGCCAACCATTTATTCCTTTCACTTCTTAATCTTATCTCTCCATGTTCTAAAGCATCTTCTATATAAGAGGATTCTTTCATCATTATCATAATCAGTACTTTATGCAATAAAGCCTTCTTGCAATCAAGCAACTTCACAACCACAATCCATTCTTTGTTGAGCTCTTGTGCACATACAAAATCTTAGAGAAAATATATCAAACAAAATCAATGGAGATAGGAGACAATGGAGATTAAAACCCTACTTGACATGTTAATGGTATTATTCTTTAATTTGTTGATTTGCATGTTCTTAGGTATCTTCATTGGTGTATAGTGAATGTTTTATTGTAGGACTAGGGTTTGTTGTGGTTGAATCTTTGTGGTTTTGCAATAATTTGTCATCATCATTTTTCATCGTAAATAGTGATAACCAAATCAACAATAAAATAGATGTATTCAAATTAAAATTATAATTACTAAATATTTTTACTCTATAATTCCATTAATCATCCTAATATATTTCATTTCACAAATGCACACTATTTTCTTAAGGATGTAATCATCATTTAATAGCATATGCAAATGTTCCATAACCATTGATTCATAACTTACTCATAGATATAAATCACATAGAATGAAGTCACTTTTTTAATTATCACCATAGAGATGGTATTAAATCACGATCAAAATCAAATGTGTCAATGACATTACATCAACTAGGTCAATTGTAAAATCAAAATTCTACAATATAATAATAATAATATATAGCACAAACTTTCCATGGACATATCAAATTAAATGGTCGTGAAAATAACATAGAAGTGTTATTATAATCTGCTACTGATGAAAGGGCGTCTTAACAAACTTACAAGCAACAAAAATGTTCTTGACCTAATAACTTTAAAAATTTAAAAACTTAATAACTCTAATTAACACACTAGTGCCTACATTAATGCCCAACAAAAGAGTGTTTGTGACTTTGGTAGTTTGGACTGACCTGGTTGCTCCCATGAGTTAATATTAAAAGCTTTTAGCACTCAAATGAAATTTGGATATGATTCTCGAGTATTTAAGAATGAAAATAATTAGTGGTGTGGGCATAAAAATGAGAAATAATTTATATTTATAAGGGAATTTTAATTCTTTTGGGGATGTTTTATGGGATTTATTTTTTAGTTGAAGAAAGCTGAAATAAAAATTGTAAAAAGAATACCATTCCATAAAAAGGGTTGCAAATAAGAAATCCGCTGAAACAATTGGAGTATCAGTTTGTGCAGCTACATAATGTTCAGTGTGCCAAACAATTCCAAATGTTTAATGTGAGATAGGGTCTCTTAGTCTTAGGAATTATTTTTCAAAGCGAGAATATAAGAATTTCTAATTAAAATCAGTTTTAGTCAAAATTATAATGTTACTAGATGAACACTTCGGGACCACTTTGAAATAGATATGTAGGATATCTAGACTAATTTAATTAGATTCTGAATTTATAATTACATTGGATTTGCATATAATAATTATTATTTCCAAAAAACGCATCGAGAGTTTAAAGAACGTACAGTGCTTACGTGGAACGTTCAACGATGCTTAAATTAGGCCGATATTTTCGGTCCTGCTGTTACGCAACATCTCGCAGTTATATAAGTACATACACCGAGGTCTTTCAAATTCATTGAGAACCCAGAATTGCAGATTTTGAGTCTTCATATTCTTTATCTCAAGAAGATGGAATACACATTATTTTTAATAATGTTGATTTTTCTCTTTTCACTCTCAACTCCACTCCAATCTTCTGCTCCTCTTGATCATCAATCTCTGTTGACATTCAAAGCTGCAATCATCTCCGATCCCAATAATTCGCTAGCGAATTGGAATACCACTATTCCAATGTGTAATTGGACCGGCGTTACTTGCTCTCCTAATTCGCAGCAGGTGGTTAAGTTAAATCTCAGAGCTATGGATTTACAGGGCGTCATTTCTCCTGCGCTTGGGAATCTCACAGCTCTGGTTGCACTGTATCTCCCCTTCAACGAACTGCATGGGAGTATTCCTGCTGAGCTGGGCAAGTTGACAAGGTTGGTGAATCTAATCTTAATTGGAAACTACTTGACAGGTACAATTCCACACTCTATCTCAAATTTCTCAGCCTTAGATCAATTGGATTTGTCAGAAAATAATCTCCATGGACCTATTCCTCCTGAAATAGGCATGCTCACCCGAGTACAATTCCTCTACCTCTATGCTAATCAGTTGTCGGGCAGCATCCCTTCCTCCATAGGAAACTTGTCAAACTTGGTTGTTTTGCAATTGCTAGTCAATAATCTCACGGGTCCCATTCCACGTGAAATAGGGAATCTAAACCGACTAAAGCAGCTCGAGCTCTTTGAAAATAATCTTAGCGGAACCATTCCTCCTGAAATAGGGAATCTCACCCAATTACATGAGCTCGTGCTCTACGACAATCAATTGTCAGGAACTATTCCTTTTGAAGTGGTAATGCTCATTAATTTGCAAGTACTTTATTTATCGAAAAATAATCTTAGCGGAACCATTCCTCCTGAAATAGGCAATCTCGCCCAACTGAAGGAACTCAGGCTCAGTCAAAATCATTTTTCAGGAACTATTCCTTCTGAAGTGGGGATGCTCATCAATTTGCAAAAACTTAATCTATGGGGAAATAAGCTTAGCGGAAGCATACCTGTTTCCCTAGGAAAGATCTCTCCAAATTTAGAACTGGTCGACTTGTCTCACAACAACCTGAGTGGATATATACCTGGAGAACTTATGGCAAATCTTAAAAACCTTGATTTTTATTTGAATCTATCATCGAATTTTCTGCAAGGACCTCTTCCTGAAGAAATAGGTAAACTTGTAAAAGCTAAAGCAATAGACATTTCTTCTAATAAGCTTCATGGAATGATTCCCACAACACTTGCCCACTGCGTATCACTGGAGCGTCTCAATCTCTCCCATAACGCATTTGAAGGTCCGATACTAGATACACTGGGGATGTTACAAAATTTGAAATTTGTTTATCTTTCTTTCAATTTCCTGTCAGGAGAGATTAGTTAGATTTGATCAAAAGCTCTCATAACCACCTGAGTGGACGTATAAGTGGACAAGCTTGGTTGTAATTAATGCATAAGCATGCTGTTTCAGTTCTCGTAGTTTGTTAGAAGTGGTAGAGACTATGTAATCTTATGAAGTAGAATAAAAATCACAATTTCATTTGTGTGTATTTCTTGTGTTTGTATTGCGGCCCTGTATGTCTATAAATTTAATCATAATATTAAAGTTAGATGAAATGTGACTCGCCATTAAAATGACTGAATATATAAGAATGTCTTGAAAATTGATTCTTATAAAATAGAATCTATCGTAGACTGAGTAATCTACGAACGATTACAGATTTAAGAGCTCAAATATATAAGTATTGTAATGTATTCAGGAACAGTTGCGATAATTCACTTACATTTTCTTGCTCTTTAAGATTTTCGTATACGTGGCTCTCATGTTTTAACATATATTCAATGTATCAATGTATTATTGATTGTTTGATTTCTTTTTATTAAGAAAATGTTTATACTATCAGATCGTTTGCGACAGTGAAAGGCGGGTCGTCTTGGTTTATTCGCTTATCTGCACTCCCAGTGCGACAACTATACCTTTTACTTTTTGTTAATTGTTATCACTCCACTAAATTCAACTCCAACGATGGCTGGGAAATCAACGAGGCTACGCTTCTCCGTAAACACCGTAAAGTTTGATTGTCTATAAATTTTTCTAAAGGAAAAACTTCCGGAAGAAAAAAATTAAATAATCAAACTTCAAGGTATTAATTACTAGCACCTCGTTGTGCAATGAGTACACCAAAGAGATGTGCAAGTGGTTTAGGAAAAACTTGGTCTGTCTTAAGAATTTATTATATAGAGATGAATTATATGTCTCTATTAACAAATCATTGAAGTAAAGACGGTAAGATTAATATATTAGAAATTTTAGTGTATGTATACATGAAAATTTGATCCATGTTTTATAGTGTGTTCAACAAGTATTTGAAATTATATGAAAAGTTAAAATAGTTCTAAATTTCATGGACCCAAAAGTGATTTCTTGTTAAGAGGATTAGAATTCCCTTCTAAAGAAGATTTAGTAGTTTCAAAATTTTAATATTTAGAAGTGAGCAAACTTATAACCAATAAAGCGACTCATTAAGCCCATGTGAAGATAAGATTAAAAAGGATGTCTCTTAATATAAGATTAAACTCCCCTTAGAACAAGTCTATAACCACTTTCATGTAAAGATTCACTTTCATGTAAAGATTCATTATGCCATTTTGATTATGATGAAATTAATAATTAGAATATTTTGAATATCTCACTCTCAGTTATCTACTTTGATGAATTAATTTCTCATTATTTCTACTATAGTTCAATGAGTTGTTGGTGTCCTCCTATAAAGTTATAATATATTTATTTCTATAAGAAAAAGTTAAACATACTTAAAAAAAATTATTCTAACTTTAGAATGCAACATAACAAATTCAAAGTTACGAATTATTCAATGTTTAGCTGGAACAAATAAAAAGTAAAGTATCAAATTTGGTACTTTGTATCAGTTTATGGAGAAGCATTCTAAACCAAAGCGTCCATAGTTGAATGTTCTCCAATTTTACAGAAGTCTTGTCATGTAGATTATTCTCAAACCCTACAAGACTAATAATCACATCCTCTAAAATGCAAGATGAAATTACTACAATAAAATAGAGAGAAACAAACAAATGGGGCTTCTTACTCTTGGAAACATCCATTCTAAATGCAACTTACATTAGGCTTCAACTTGCAATTCATGGAGGGTACAAAAAGGTATGGCTCAAAAGTGATTCACTTAATATCATTAATTGTTTGATTAAACAGTCATCTCCTAGTTGGACCATTAAACACTTAATCTAGGATTCACTTGTAATGATTTCCAAGTTGGAATAAATTCGAATAAACCATATTTTTTGGGAAGGTAATTAGCCTATGGATTACGTGACCAACTTAGGTGTAGTGTATGAAAAAATCAAACGGTTGACAACAAGGGAAACCTTCCCAATGCACTTGTGTCATCTAACACGAAGGGATGTGGAAGATCTTGTTTACTCTCAATGACCAAATATTAATGATGATATCCTGTCACATGAATAAATACACTTCTTGTAATAAGTGGAATTGATACATCACGAGGGCTTCTAGATTATTCTTGATCTCTTGGATTTGTTTCATCTAGTTTGAGTTTGGGATTAAGACTATGAACCTCAAAGTTGGCAAGGACAATTCAAACATGGGGGGAGATAAATATAGAATGGAGCTGACCTCATGGAAGAAATGAGAACAAAATAAGGAAATTTGGACTCAAATTTTGGATGGTGGTCTTGTACCATACCTCAAAAAATTGCATGGTCAAGATAATAGGGCAATAGAAGGGTTTGTGAAGGGTTGGAATGATGACATTCTCAGTGCTTATAGATCTGAATTCAGAATTGATGAGGAGCTTTTAGCTCAAATTAATGGATTGTAATGGAAGAGAAAAAGTTTTACAGAGAGCAGAAGGCGATGGAGGAAGCCGTGTTGGTGTTTTTTGACAAGAAAAGTGAGGAATGGCCTGGATGGGGGTTACAACAAAAAAGACCTAATGAGACTTTGGGCATATGTGATAGTGGTGGCTATGAGGTACATCACCTTGGATGGCCACTTTGCAAGTAGTTTTTCCTACCATTTCGCTATTTAAAATCATTTTAGACATGATAGGAAAATTTATTTATTATTTTATTTACTCTTATCTTTGGAGCATAGTCTTGTGAATCATGTAAAACTAATGATAACCCTTTTTTACATGAGGGGTTGATTCTTCTTATCATGAAATACGCCAAAGTGAATGAGGTCAAGCCTTCCTCTACCCACAGAATTGAAAGTAATCCTAAACCCTTGACTAGTTATGATGTGCATGTAGTGTCAGACACTGAAATTGAAGATGAAAAGGGGTAGGATGAGATGGCCATAGATTGGTATGACCTTGATGTGTGAGACGATGGCCCAAAATATTGGCCCTCTGAGGAAGAGAGACCCCTCAAGAGAGCCACTCCTGGCACTAATAGTAGTAGAAAGAGTAAACCACACCCTAGACCTGTAGCCAAAAAGTTGAAAACCCCTCCTTCCAAACCTCAGCAGATGGGACAAAATAGCTCTAAATAGAAAAAAGTGGGGAAAATAGTGGAGACAATAGGAAAAGGGAAATATGAGATTAAATTGAATATTTCCCTCAATCTAAACCAAGTGGACCCTCAAGAGAGTAAAAATATGAAGCGGATATTGATATGCTTTTGGCTAACTCAACAACTAGTTAGTAAAAGTGCTTCTTGTAGGTGATTAGCAAAATTCTCCTCATCAAACAGGGTATAAAAGATATTATCAACACCTTTACTAAGAACCCCATGCCTGACAAAATTGATAGGCTCCTGAAAATGACCTAGAATTTGATCGAAGATGTGAAGGTTTTAAAAATAGAGCATGAAGCTAGAATAGCCAATCTAGAGACAGGTATGGATGAACTAAAGGGTAATCTCAAGGTCGCGGTGGGGATTAGTAAATAAGAAATGAAAAATATTATTGAAGGCCTCAAGAAGTTCAATGAGAAAATTACATTGCATAAAGCCCATCCACTCAACAACATCCCACCTTCAACTACCATGGATAAAAATGAAAATCAGGACATAAATCCACAATGAGCAGAAGTGCAGGTGTCTATAGGACCTTTTTCTAGGACTAGGAGAAGAAACTAGAAGAAAAGCACCATGAGGACCATCATGGAGGAGCTTGAAGACATAAACTGAAATATTATTAAGAAACATTTTGAGCTTATGGAAGCTCTTGGTTAATGTTTTTTGGTTAGTTGTTAGTTTGATTTACCTAGGTTTCTTTGTTGTATTTTGTTGGGCTCTGTGGGGTGTCCCCCCTTTTTTTCATCATTTTTCTGTTGGTTTTTTCTCTAGTTTGATACTGTTTTGAATCTCCTACTTTTGGATTTGGGTTTTAGGTCCCTATAAAACCCATTTTATCTTAATAAAAAATATCCATTCTAAATTTATTATTCTACCAACTAAAAATTACATAACCAAAAGTAAATCCTACAATGTTTGTTATATCTTTTTATTCACAACCAACTCTAAGACTACATCTTTAATATAAAGGTCAACCCCTAAATTTCTTACTTAACTAAAATTGGACACTTAATTTATCACCTATTGAGATTACAAAGATTAAGAAACAACAGGTCCAAGTATAATAATCAACTCCTAATTTTACTCTAACACAAACTGCAAAGTCTAGGAAACACCAATTCAAAAGAGTAAGAATCATCTCCTCATTTAATCCCTGCACAAACCACTTAACAATAAGTGTTAATAGATAGTTTGCATCATTCTCCCCTTCTTTTAAAATTTTGAACATCTTGGTTTAAAGCCTATTTACATGAATACAACTCAACATCAAAACACTAAAAATCTAAACAAGCTAACAATAATATTTTTTGGTAACGTAGGATTTCCTCAAGATTGCCTTTTGTTTTAGGATTCAGCTACATGAAAAAACCATAAAACAGTTTGGAATAGATATAACCATCCTTTTTACTTGAAAAAAAAAGGCACGACATTCCCTTCCTCCATATTAAATCTCTTCAAATCATCAGATTTTTTATTTTATTTTTGCTTCTAAACCACTTTTTGGAATAGAGATCTTGTTCCTTTGCCCATTGGTCTTCTTCCTCTTTTCCCAACTCCTTGAAATCTTAGGGATTCTCCTCCATTGAACATCATCATTAATTTTTACACCATTTGTATCACTTACACATAAATCATTTGAGATAGAAATAAAGAAGAAAATAAAAATTCTCCACAAGAGCCTTTACCTTCACATTATGCCCTTTAGGCATGCTTTCGTGTTCTTATATCATGAGGCCTTTGTTTCTTGGCTTTGCATGAGGTTCTTCATAAGTACCTTTTTCTTTTTGTCCTTCGTTGTTGTAAAAAAAATGCATGTACTTTTATTTCCTTCCTCAGTCACCCTTATTCTTTTTTAAACAAAATGATGTTGTCCAACTCCTTTTTCACTATGAAATTTTTTGGCAATTCTTCTAGCTACTTCTAGATAGTTGTTCTCTAAAAAAAAAAATTCTGCATCACATATGAGTTTCCCAAATATCTACATCTCTATTACAACTTCCTCTCTAGTGTCGCTTGCTTCCATTTCTATGACAATTTGGGCCTCCTCTTATGATAAGATGCATTCCTTCTCACTGTAATCTATCAACTCCTCTCCTTTTGTATTATAATCTTCAATGCATTCACCTTATTTAGGGTAACACAGCTAAAAAACTCCATTAAACTCAACTTTCTCTTCTTCTTCATTCGATTCGAATTTTTCTACTATTTGTGACCCTTGGAAGATCTCAAACAAAGGTATTTTTTTCATTAATTTTTTTTCCAAATCCTCAATGGATTTTTTTTTCCCTATTCTAATAGTTCCACTTCTCATTTGATCATTTACTCAATAATTTTCCTATTCGAGAATGATTCTTTCCCACAAAGAAGATATTTTTTTTCACCAATCTTTTTCACCTTATTAGAAAACATTAGTATCTTTTATGTAGATTTCTTTCTCTTTGACTTCTTATTGTTGCATGCCTTATAGTATTCCACCCCATATTCTATACTATAATAGCCAGACTACAAAATTTGACTGATTTAGCGCTATTTGGGATGACTGAGCTTTGACTATAATAGCTAGACTACAATGATGGCTCGTACTATTCCAAGAGCTGCACGCTGTAAACAAATGAGATACATCTGCAAAACTATGTTTTTTTCGTCTTATTTTCAAAAATCCTTTTCAACTGATTAAGCTTACATTATGACATACAGGTACATATTTCAAAAGCATCAAAGACGAAGCAGATCACTACCATTACCATTTTTTATTTTTCTTTCGTTTTTCATAGCCTCTGCTGTTCGACCAAATTTATACGCTATTGTTTTGACCTTTTGTAGAAAGATAAACATAAATTTTGGCTGGTGTAGTTTTACATGGGAAGTACAATAATTTGATGGGACAGACATTTTACCACAATAGTCAGACTGCCGTGTGAACATTTATGATGGCTGAAAAATTTCTCCACGATTGTTTCGGCCTTTCCTCTTCTGTTGTTCCACGCAATTTCTATACTATGAAGGACGATAGTTTGATTGGAAAATAAACTTCAATTTATGCTGTGCAGCGCTATTTGCGGGAAGGACAATAATTTGATGAGCGCACTAAACTGCAATGTGAACAGCTACGACGGCTCATCATATTCAATTTATGCTGTGCAGCGCTATTTGCGGGAAGGACAATAGTTTGATTGGAAAATAAACTTCAACGATGACTCATATTATCGTACGAGTCTGTGCAATGAGCTTATTTATCCCAATTGCGATTTATTAGGAGCAATGACAACCTCAATAAGTGGAAGAAAAGCACCATTATTACAGTTTCCAAATATTTTTCAAAGTTTTAACTTTTCCTAGTCTTTGGTCTTTCCTAGTCTTTCGATCTAATTTCTACACTATTCCTAAATTTTCGCCTCTTCTGGCCCGCTATTCCACACAATTTATGCTGTGCAGCGCTATTTGCGGGAAGGACAATAATTTAAAACACCAGGTTTTATTATTTCATGTTTTATCGACAAGATACATTTCTATGGTAACCTTAACTCGTCTTAGAAAAGCGATTATGTTGTGGTCGGGTAAAGCGAATATATCGGGGTAAAGCGAATATAGCGAGACACATATGCTACACTTGAAAAAAGAGAAAACTCATTCTTGTACGTTTAATAAATGATATATCATTTCTTCTTCTTGTACATTTAATATATGATATGTCATTGCTCCTTCTTGTGTTTATACATTTTATATATGATATTTATTTAAATTCAAACAAAATATTATTAAAATATGATGTCTCTATGACACTTAGGAACTATGTCATCTACCGCTGCAATATGGGAGGATGCTCGGGAGGATGGGGATGGCAGGGGATTTGGGGAAGGGGGCCCAGCCCGTGAGGTTGCAGGGGCCATCCCCATCCTCTTTTTTTAATTAAAAAAAATGGAGCTAAACTATTAAAATAAATTTATAATTTAAAATTAAATTAAATTAATACAATTTATATTAAAATAAAATTATATTATATTTAATTAAAATGAATAAAAGTATAAAATAAAATATTTTTAAAATTAATATAATATTAATAAATTATAATGATTAAATTTAAAATAAATTTATAAAATAAATAATATTAAAATTATATAATATTTTAATTAGCAATCACACCTTGGTGTGTAGTGGGTATATTGAAGCGTTGCAGAAGATCAAGTAGATAAATTTGTAGTCAATTTTTTGTATAGATTTGTGTTGTACATGAGGTCGCTAGGTAGACATATATATATATATATAAAGAGAGAGAGAGAGAGAGAGAGAGAGGGGGGGGGGAGGAGGTGATAGAGAAAAAGAAATATAAAGAGAAGTAGCTATAAAGGTATAAAGGGCAAAGAGAGGGAGAGATGAGATATATGGGAAGGCAAAGGTAGAGAGTGGAAAATTTTATTTTTTAATTATGAAATTCCATAAAAATGTTAATACATAATTATGTAATGAAACTTAAAATATCATTATATATTTATTTATAAAAAAATATATATTTATTTATTAAAAAATATATATTTATTTATTAAAAAATATATATTTATTTATTAAAAATTAAAAATTTACTTTTTACCTCTTTGATATATTATAACTTAATTTTTAATCATTAAATGTTATTTTAAAGTTGAAATGTTGAAAATTTTCATAATTAATTTTTTATTTTTAGGAAACAAATAATTCTTCTAATAAAATATTAAAAATTACCTTATAACTAAAATTGTGGTTCGGATTATGAGATAATTTTTGAAATGAGTGGAAGCGGTAGAGGCGGGAGTGGAGGCCCTAGGGTTTCGTCAGGGGAGGCAGACACATATGTTGATTTTGAAGATGATGGAGACAATGAAACACAGTTTGCATTAGGGATTTGTGGTGTTTCAGTGTATGGTGCCTTTGTCGTGTTGGGGGTGGTCCAGAAGCCCCTCCCTTTTGTTTGGCCACTGGCTTTGGTGCTTTCTCCCCTAGGTTCTGTGGAGGTTTTTGTTGTTCTCCCCTTCTGTCTAGGTTTTAACGTTGCTATTATGGTGTGGCGGGAGGAGGGGTTCGCTTCTTTTCAAGGCTCTATGGTAGGGAAGTGGGAGTTTTCTTTTTTGAAGGCTTCTCGTGTTGTTTTCACTGCTTCTATGGATCTTTTCTTGGTATGGGTTGCATGTGCTCTGGGTCGTATGTTTTGTGTTAGCATTATTTTGTTGGGGGCCCCTGTTGGGAGATTTGATGCAAATTTTCTGTTATGTTTAAGGAGGATGTGGTTCATTCTTGCCTCTCTTTAATCTTCTTTCCTTCTTGTAGATTGTTATCCTTATGGGGTTGGTTGTGTGGCTTGTCCCCCCTAATGTTGTTTGATATCATTTTTGTTTTGAATGTTTCTATCTTTTCTGGCCCTTTGGTTGGCTTCACCACTATTTTGTTGCTTCTTCCTCAAGATCTTTAGTTTTATTTGGTTATCCTATAGAGGTGGATCTATCTTCTTTAGAGGTGAGGATAGATGTCGCTGGAGATGACTTATCTTCTTTTGAGGTGAAGATGTTTGTTGCGGTTGATGTTGGAAATTGTTGTCGGGGAGCAGATGGTGTGTTATCTCTTGGTTGTCTTGGGACTGAGATGGGTTTTTCAATGGATTTTTCTCCTTCTTCTCCTATTGAGATGGAAAGAGTGGAGGGTATTTTTTTATTAGTGCTTCTCAAGATGGCTGAGGGTACCCTATTACTTGGTCACATGTGAATAGAGAGTTTTCTTTTATTTATTTTCTCTCTTTTATCACCTCTTCAGATGGTGATTTTGGAGGGTATTTTTGGCTCTGCTCTGTTCCAGTTCAAGGTTATGGGAGCCTTTCAAAAATATATTGTTGTTGGTTGTGGGAGCCCTATAAAACCCTCTTTCATGATTGAAGGAGCCTAGAAAAACCCTCAGTTTGGTTCTTTTCTCAGGGACAGGCTAGATGCTAGTACTTTTCAAGGGCCTGGTGTGGCCAGTGGTTGCTTTTGGTTAGGATATGGCTTTGGGGTTGTTGTGGCCCAAAGAAACCCTTTGGTCCTAGATTGTGTATGTATGTTTATCAGCAAGAGTCTGGTGCTTATGACTTTGGGATATTTGATCCATCTCAATGTTCATGCTATGGGTGCTTGGAAAAACCCTTGGTATTTGATGAAGGTTAAGGGAGCCTTAATAAAACCCTTGTGATAGTGAAAGGTTTTGGCCTTATTCCCTTTTAGCTAGGTTAATTATTATTGTTTTGATGCTAGGTTAAGTTTGGGCTGTTGTTTATCCTTGATATATCTTTTGGTAGCTGCCTATTTTGGGTTTCAAATCCTTGTAAAATCCAAGGGTTTCGGATCCCTTCAAAACCTATTGTAAGGGGTTTTGGGTCCCCTAAAAAATTGTTTATCCTCAATCAAAAACTTAAATTGTGGTTCTTATTTTAACTATTATGTTAAAAGTTACAAATATAACCAAACATAAAAAATAAAAAATAAAAAATAAAATAAAATATATTAAAAAGTGAAAAGTCAACTTGTAATTTGTTGACTTATTTGAATCCCCCTTCTATATATATAATTAAAAATAATAATTAGATTTATTATTATTTATCTATACATTCAAATTCAAATACTAATATTTTTAAAAATTATATATATATATATATAGCCCCTTCTCCTCTCATATATTAATATATATCTCCATTTCTATCTCTCTCTTTCTCTTCCCCTCCATTTTTATCCCTCCCTCTCTATCTTCCCATGTTTCTCTCTCCCTCTCTCCATCTCTATTTGTTTATATTTACTTCTCTATAGTTGTCACTCTCCCCTCTCTCTATATCTCCTTACATATCTATCTCTCTATCACAATATCCCATTATTTATATTATCTCTCTTCCTCTATATCTCTCTATCCCTCTTTATCTCTCTTTCTCTCTCTATCCTCATCTCCCCCTCTACCTCTCTTTGTCTCTCTATTTATTCTCTCCCTTTTCCTCTCTCCCTCTATATTCATCTCTTCCCTTCTATCTCTAAACATGTCTCCCTTACTCTATCTAACTTATTTTATGTTGTCTACTCTAAACTAGCCACATTATTGGTAGGAACTTGATGCATTGTGTCTCTTGTTAGCATATATCCATAGATATAAATATACATTTAATGTTTAAAGGTACATTTCTCAAGATATCTATTGTATCTTAATGTCAAAAATGGATTAAAGATGATCCTAGCCTAATATAAAAGACATTAAGTGAATTTATTTATAACTATAGAATATTATGTTATTAGATAAGTACATAATACATATTAATAAATATTATTAGTGTCTTATAATATTTTATATATTATTATATAATAATTAATTAGAATTAATATATAATGTTTAAAATATTATTAGTATCTTGTATTGTTGAAGTGGTCTATTCTTGATTTCTCACTTGCGAAACATAGATACGATATAAAAATAGAATTATAGAATTATTTAGAGAGTAGGAATTGTTTAGCTTTGATTGTTCTTGTATGAAAGATGTTCTTTACCTCTTGTCAACTCATATGATCCTACTCTTACATAAATGTGAATTAAGGTAAAATATTTATGGATACATAAATATATTTATATGATGTTTAAAGGAGATGTTTCATTTAGAGGATAGGAGATTGTGGGAGTCCATTCAAAATATCATAATAGTCATCTACTAATTATTAATCTTAAATTTTATAATTCAATTGAATCAATCAAATTAAATGAACTTAATTAAATTTACCTAACTATCAATACCAAAATTCTCATTAAATGAATCTTTAGTTATGACCATCTAATGCGTTACAAATATATTTGGGCCAAGTACAACCTGACTACTCTCAAGATCATAAACATAAAGAGACCTACATTATCAAAACAGATGAACTAGAGCTCAAGGCCTAAAAGACTCAACTACATCATCTTGTACTATAGGTCTAGTATACTATACAAGGGTCTGAGTGAGAAAGTCAATGGAGTCTAATTTCTCCACCTTGATACTCTTTCACAACAAAAAGAATAGTAACAACCTCAACATCAGGTCTAGGCAAGGATCCTACTGCCTAGTTTGAGACATGTCAAGTACCCCCACTCTATCTTGTGTGAAGGCCCCTACTTTACCATTTAGCTCCCACATGTCAAAATAAATTAGGACCTTGTTGAGGAAAAAATCACATTATAGTTTCCTCAAAAATTATTATGATACCTGACAATTATTGAAAGGAAAATGGTCAAAAACCATCCACCACCTATCCAAAAAATTATTCTTTACCCCTTGGTGGTTGCATCAATGGATAGGAAAACCCTTTCATGCATTGTGTAAGGTTTCATTTGTCCATGGGTTAGTGAAGAGTGGACACAAGTAGATTTTAAAATTCATTTTTTTCACTTGCTTATATGATAGTTTTTATGCATAAATTTTCTTTTTCTCTTCACTCATCAAACCAACTATTGATTTTCCCACTCACATATTCTACATGAGAGACTATAGATTGTAGTAATTTGAAAATATGTGTTCTCTAAGAGCTTGTTGCAATAGAATCTTTCAATCCTGTTATTAATTCTACAAGTTCTTTTGTGCTAATTTCTATTTATCCTAGTTTATTTTGTTTTGTTATTGGAAGATTTCGAGAATTTGGAGAAAATATTTTTTATGGATGTTATTTAAGAGGGCATTGTTGAGGCGGTGATTAAGGATTTTCAACATTTGAGGTGAATTATTGATTTCTAGAATTTTTTTTAAAAAATGGTTAAAAAACTAATGTAATCTACTTAATCCGAAATTTGACACTTAAAAACCAAAGATACTTCTTTAGCCTCTACAATATTTTGAAATAATCTTGATGAGCATCTCACAAATACATGATATTAAAAATGTGCTTTATTAGCGAAAACATGATTTTTTGTAGTATAAAAGTGTAACCAAAGAAAGAAAACAACAAAAATGAAGGAAAAATGAGTGATTTTCATTTTATGTTTAGTTTTTTTGTAACATGATTATATTATAATGCAATCACATTATTATTTGGATTGACTCAACCCAAATTTTAGAGAATCTAAGTCTTATAGTTAGTGTATTATAATGCACACATGATATGCTCTAATGGTGGCTAATTTAAAGGTAAGTGGTGACTTTTTTAGTCCCTCATCTTGGTTCACTTACCCCTTTATTACCTATAAAAATAATAATTTGTGCCAAGAATTTAAATTTAAATAATGTAAGAAGGTAGTTTAGGATGAAATATTAAAAAAGGATAATTATATATGATGTCTAAATAAAATGCATTGTATTATATTTCCTTGATAGATCACTAACTACCTTATATTTTCTGAATACTTTGGGTGTTATAATTAATACTTTAGTATGTGTTGAATACCCTCACCTAACTATCATGAAAGAGTTGAACCTTCCAAGTGGGTATTAGAAGATACAACATGCCTCTCTTGGTATTTCATTACTTATCACATTTAATGTAAGTTTTATCTTTCATGTTTGGGCAGCGAAGTTGGGTAAAAATTATTGCATCTAAAACTAGTGTAATTTCATATTTCATGGAGGAAATTAAGGGGTTGGGGATGTTTGGGTGATGAATCCTCTTTGGATACATTGTTTTGTATTTTTGGAGCTCTTTTCATTTTATATAAATAGCTCTTTGGATATGGAATTGAGAAGGAACAATTGAATGTTGAGTTTCTTTGCATGAAAAAAGACATGTGGGTGGAACAAGGTCTTTTTCATTGGTACACAAGTGCTACTATGTTGGAGGAAAAGAGGATAATGGAAGTGATTATATTATAGTCCTATTTACTTGGCGTTAATGCATACTTGACTTCTCTTTTTAGTGGATTCTTTGTTTCTACAAGAATTTCTTTACATAAATACTATGGTATTTGATGCTCTTATGTTTTGATTTGTGCCTCATTGTTTCTATCTTATGGTGATAGTATGACAATGTATATTTTTTATATAAGTTCACATAAGATAGTGTAAATAAACATGATATGTAGACTAATTTTTGCATCATAAGGAAGATGGATCTAAACATGGAAATTCAATAAGACAACTTATTTTAATATTTTCATATAAGCTTTAGATTTTCATTTTGTAGTTCTCCTAGCCTTGTATCTCATTCTTTAGTTCATTATTTGGATAGAGATTGAATTTCACAACCTTTATATTTGAAGTTTTATATTTCTCAACAAAAATAAATAAATTTATATTTTTAAATCAAGTGAGATTCAATTAATCTTTCTCGTCAATCTTAGAAGGGTGTAGCTCTCAAGCTAAATTCTTAAGTTTCTAGATTACCACTTTCTCAAACTCATAAATGACAAATGTGCTAAATTATTGGATGACAATTAATGTTGAGATACATCCATAATATTTCATAAATTTCTCTTGTCACCCTTGGAAGGTTATAAATCCAATGATCCATAGACTCATAACTATCTAGACAACAATCCACATGGATTTTGAACCAAATCTCTACACATTCATACAAAACAAAATTCAAAAGATATTAATTCTTTAATTCTATTAGTATCCAAAAAGAAAAACAAAAAAATGTTCTTTTTAATTCAAAGTGTGCCATCATTGAGTGTCAAGTTGGTTGGAGATGTTGAAAATCACTTAACCATAGTGCACACCTTACACTAATAAACCACAATAATCCTGAAACTTTATAAATAAAATAAATTTTAATTTTTAAATCATAAAATATTTACCTTGTGTCTCCAAAAGTACTTGGAAAAAAAAATAGAATAACCTTTTCTTTTCCATAAATATTTATTAATTTTTCCCTTCTCTTAATGTCTGAACAATCTTAAAAGTTATCCTCTTATAATATATAAACCCTTCTGTAATTGAGATATTTTATTTTCAAATATCAAAATGAAAAGAAATACCTTATTAAATCATTTCTTATCATCTAGATGATCATACTCTCATCATTGAAAAATAACTTTATTTTATTTAAAATTCTTTTCTTAAAAATTAATAGCAATGATTATTTTTGCTTCCTTTTTATTCTCTAAACCATATTTAAAAATAACAAGTATAAATATTGCTTAAAATCTTGCTCATAATAGTAACACTAATAAACACAAGATGATGGTAATAATATTTGTTGTATATAATACTTTAAAATGTATTTTGCTATTTCTTATAAATCATTGCTTTCTTGTAACTATCAAAGACTCCCTAAATTACTTACAAAATACTAAGAATTTATGTTTATAAAAGAAGAAACAAAAAATCATTAAGATGACTTTTTTACAATATATATTTACCCCAATATTCTCATAATTTTTAAACTGAAATTAATATTGTACATGACAAAATATATAATCTAATATGCATAATTGATGGAAATAATCCCAACTATGCCAATTTGATATCCTTTGTATGCACATTAATAGTTTCCAGATGCATTTGTCAACTCTGTATCCTCCATTCTATAGCCATATTCAACAAGCATTAAATACAATGATCTTCTATGGATTCAATCAGATTTTACAAGCACTCATCCAATCTATTTATTGTACTATTTGCAAATTTCTTACAAATTGTAGATTGTCTAAAATATTTTATTTTATGTTTATCTCTCTCATCCACCAATGCATAATTTTTATATAATATTTAAGTCTTTACCTGTAATCACTCTCTCTTCAGAGAGTCCATTTCCATAGAGCTATAAGAAAGTGTGCAATTATGAGTGGGAGTAATATGTATGAGGTTGTAAATTCTAAAAAAAGTAATCATGTCTCAAAAGATATTTTAGCATCAGCTCAGACAATCATTGTAATATTCATAATATTTAATATAATTTATGCTTTATTTATTCTCTCTTCACTCCAACAATTTGGTAACAAAGCCAATGATAACCTAACGAACCTATAAAGAACCAAAAGAATCTAGGGAGTGTTGTGCAATTGTGAGGGGTGAAAGATATAGCCAATCATTGAAGGTAAAGTGAAAAATATTCTTTGTTAATTGTCAACAAGATAAAGTTAGCCAAACAAAGTAGCTTGTATAGTTGAGGAGTGAGATTGCTAGTTTTATTGTGTAATATTTCTTTAACCCTCATGTAATAAATCAGGAACTATGGTAGAATCTATAATTTAAAGAAGATAATGTAAGTGATATAGCAATAATCAATGTAGAAAGAGATGTTTGTTAAATTTAGTGGTCGCTGCAATGATAAAGTTTCTACTAATATGGTTAATAAATGAAAGAAGATGGTTACGTTCGATGGATGTTGGATGGAAAGGGATGATATCACATCATCTAGATATATGAGAATACGTGTGATGTTAGAATCCACTTCCAATGAATTTAATATTTTGGTTGCTTATGTAACTATGAAGATGCCTAGTTACAATATGAAAATGTCTTGATTGTGCTAATTAGAAGGTAGTTATTTAATATTGATGGACTATGCTATTGACAAGTAGATTTTTCTAACTATTTTTATTATATGATCTTCTTTGGGAAATGAATTATGATCTAGGATAACACTTTCTATGTCTATACCCTGATTATGTTTCTTTTGGCTTAGCTTGCCTTTAGTAACATATTTCTTCTTAGAAGTAGTCTTAGTTGATTTATCCAAGGTTGCTAATGTATAATGGGCCTATGTTTTAGGACATGACTATGTTATGATGATATATAGTTTTAAGGACTTATTGATGGTATGAGGGTTTATGATTATAATTATGATGTCCTAGTGGTTTTGATATGATGAGGGTGTAACGATGATATTAAGGATTTAGTGATAATGGTTTCTTGATGTTTTTATATGAGATGAAGTGTTATGATTGTGATGGAGTATGAAGAATTCTAGAAAAAGAGATTTAGATCATTATGGCTGTCCTCGGCTCAGTTTCTCCACATGATGATGCTTAAACATAAGATAGAAAATTTGATCTCTCATGTCCTTAAAGATGGAGTCAAGATTGAAAAGGAAGATGATATTAGAAGAGAAGCGGTTCAGGTTTTCAGAAACCTTCTCTCAACTGAGGATGGATTGGATGAGAATGTGCAACAAAGTTTTATTGAAGATATTCCTAGTATTTTGAATGCAGATCAAAAACAAATTTTTATTATCTATTCCCTCTTCTGATGAAGCGAAGAAAGTGGTGTTCTCTTTTTCAGATAACAAAGCCCTGGGCCCAAATAGCTTTCCTATGTTTTTTTTTCAAGTTTTTTTGGGATATTGTGGCTGAGGAAGTGGTCAATGCTATTAAGGAATTATTTGGGTCAAGGAATATCCTAAAGGAAATCAATTATACATTTATTATTTTTATCCCCATGTACGTAGGGGTGGATGTCTTTGATGCTTTCAGACCCATCAGTCTTTATTCTGGGAAGATTCTTGGTTGTTCTCCCTCTTTCAATTTATCCCCAACAAAGTGGTTTTATTCTAGGAAGATAAATCCTTGACTCCATGATCACTGTGCATGAGAATATCCACTCTTTGGAGGTTTCCAAAAAGAAAGGGTTTTTTCTCAAACTTGACCAATACAAAGCCTATGATAGGGTAGACTAGTATTTTCTACTAAAAGTTTTGAAAGTTTTGAAATTTATGGAAAGGGTTCTTTAGCTAATTTTGCACCTCATCTCCTCTTCTTCCTTGGTTGTTACTGTCAATGCTTCCCCTTATTATTATTTTAAGGTTTCCAATGCTCTCAGATAGGGTGACCCAATTTCTCCTATCCTCTTTATTTTGATGGTGAAATGTCGCGGAAGGTATATGCACAAGTTGGTGAATGAAGGTAAATTGAAAGGCCTTAAGCCTTCCTCGACAAACTTGATTTTCTCTCATCCACAATTCATTGATGATACTATTCTGATGGGAAGTTCAACCAAAAGGCGTCAAGACAAAAAGTGAATACGAGGAAGAGCTCTATCTTTTTTGTAATACCCCAGATGAAAGATAGAAGAAGACAACATCCATACTAGGTTGTGTGATTGGTGTTCTCCCCTCTATTTATCTCGGGCTCCCATTATGTTATAAACCCCCTAATGCTTTTCTTGAACTCTCTCATTGACAGGTTCAATAGGAAACTAGCTAGATGGAAAGGTTCTCTTCTTAGTTAGGCCAAGAAGTTTTAGATCCTTAAATCTTCCCTTCAAAATCTACCAGTTTATGCTCTCAGCCTATTTAGAATCCCTTCCAAGTTTGCTGACATTATTGAGAGAATATAGAAATATTTCTTATGGTCAGGTGTCGAGGAAAGA